>NC_064472.1:3598383-3845883 GCF_023343835.1 Lagopus muta | reverse complement strand
AGGACTCACTTAAATACCTCAAAATTAGAGATGGGTTAAAGATCGGAAGCCTGAGGTTTTATGTTACTTTGAAATTTTTGTTAGCCTTAACCTTTAAAACTGAGAGATATAAATGCATACAATGAATCATTCTGTTTCTGTCCTGGTATTTTAGCAGATGAGGAAGTTGGTTTTACGATGGAAGGGAGAAAATGATGATACTCAAACCACAGGTCAAGCTGCAAGGTGTTACAGTCATGTTTTTCCTCCATATGAATCCACATATACTGAGTATCCTACTGATGTGATTTCTAAGACTTGGACACTGGCCTAACTTCCCGATGTGTTTTCAGACCCAATGTATTCTGGAGTGCTGCTTTGATCCATTCCCACCTCTCCTTGAGTCTTGCTAAATTTTTGGCCTAGTAGAATGCAATGGGTTTTCCACTGAAATTCCTCTAATATCCTATTGCTTTGCTAGACAAGGAAATCCTTTCTGTAGTTCTTCCCTTCCCTTCCCTTCCCTTCCCTTCCCTTCCCTTCCCTTCCCTTCCCTTCCCTTCCCTTCCCTTCCCTTCCCTTCCCTTCCCTTCCCTTCCCTTCCCTTCCCTTCCCTTCCCTTCCCTTCCCTTCCCTTCCCTTCCCTTCCTTCCCTTCCCTTCCCTTCCCTTCCCTTCCCTTCCCTTCCCTTCCCTTCCCTTCCCTTCCCTTCCCTTCCCTTCCCTTCCCTTCCCTTCCCTTCCCTTCCCTTCCCTTCCCTTCCCTTCCCTTCCCTTCCTCCCCCCTTTCTCCCTTCCCCCCTTTCTCCCCTTTCTCCCTTTCTTTCTTTCTCTCTCTCTTTCTCTCTTTCTCTCTTTCTCTCTTTCTTTCTTTCTCTCTTTCTTTCTCTCTTTCTTTCTCTCTCTCTCTCTCTCTTTCTTTCTTTCTTTCTTTCTTTCTTTCTTTCTTTCTTTCTTTCTTTCTTTCTTTCTTTCTTTCTTCTTTCTTTCTTTCTTTCTTTCTTTCTTTCTTTCTTTCTTTCTTTCTTTCTCTCTTTCTTTCTCTCTTTTCTTTCTCTCTTTTCTTTCTCTCTTTTCTTTCTTTCTTACCTTCCTATGGAGCTCTATAGAGTGGATTCAGTAGAATTCTGCACAGGGGAATAATTCTCTGTTGAATTCTTCTGTTCCTTTTTTCAGAAGGGATCAGAGATGGAAAGCTTAACTAAGGAAGTTTACTAAGTTTTTGAACAGGACTGTGTACATGCAAAGTATTATATCAGGGATCTGGGCAAAGTATTATTACACATGCCCATTACTTCTAAGGTTGCAAAACAGTTTAAAATATTAACCCATATATTCACATCCTTGTAACTTCTATAAACCTTCACCTAATGGGCTGAAAAATGTCATGTTTTCTCTTTGCTTGATGGCAATTTTCCTCCCGAAAGGTTGAATAAATTCCCTCCAGCTGTCAGTTGTTCCTTTTATTTTCCAATTTATTCAGAAGAGAAGTGAGGGTGGGGGAAGAAGGGGAAACACTTTTCTCTTTTAAATTATTCTAACCATATGCTTTTAAATAGGGCAACATTCTAACCTGCTAGACTTTGAGATGCTAAATGGATGTAAACATAGGGCTTATTGAAGGCTCCTGTCTTCTTTTGGTGAGTTGAGGGGAATAAAAAACCAACAAAAAAAAACAAAGGTCACATCATCTGAAGCTACGACAATTTAAAAGTATCATTGTGGGCATACTAAAGTCAATCAAGCTCTTTTAGTCTGTTGGCTTTAACAGCATGGCATCATCCCTACAAATCCTGCTGGATAAGTGTCATAAATGTCATTTGCCATAGGTGTTGATTTACATTAGATCCCATTTCCGTGTCATGTGAAGTAGTCACAGAAGCATAGATTCTGCTCCTCCTTCCTTTTATGGGAGCTAAAGACATATTTGCTCTTAGAACACACCACCTTTCAGGACTGAATATTCTTTTTAAGGCTTCACTTATTGAACAGATCTCCCAGTGCTCTGAAGTAAAACCTCTAGCAAATATATATATTATATGTGTGTGTGTGTGTGTGTGTGTGTGTGTGTATACACACCATGACAATCAAAATAACAATAAGCTGCATTGTGTCTCCAGGTGGGGACTGGAGCCCCATTCAAACCTGCATCTGTCTCTAACTGAGGAACACAATAGTAGGGATGTCTCAGTTCAGGGGTCCTTTGACTTGAGACTCTATAGTCCAAGCTCTGCCTTACTTATGTTAGGAGCACGGAGACTCATAGTTCATCAGTACAGAGAGCACCAGCAGCATGCTGGCCAAGAGTTCCATCAAATATTGACCCCATCCTGATCTTTAATATCTTCCGTGATGTTATAAAGGAATAACAACACAAAGACCCTGACCCTGCTTGAACAGCGATTTGTGTCATTAATTTTTCCTCCTTGGTTGCAGTCAAACATAAGCTGTGTCTCACAAACAGCACAGTGAAATAGTTCAGCCAGAGAGGCCTTTGGGGCATGGCAGGTACTAAACATGGCAGGTACCCTCTGACTCATCTTCTCTCAGCACTTCTATGAATATTTCCTCCTCAGATTCTTTAGAGACTGAGCTACTCCTTTCCTTTGCCCATACAACTCTTGGTTGTTCTTGGGTCCTCCAACCAGCACACTTCTGTCTACTGTCTATCACTTCTGTCTTGAAACACTCAGTCGTGTCCACTTGTGTTCTGTTCTGCTCTGACCATAAGGCTGAGGGAATTTTACTTCTTCTTGATCCAGTCATCCTCACCTTCCTTGAAGGAATGAGATGTTCTGCAAGACAAAGAAAATGCCTTCCTCTAAGAATCCCAAATTACTACTCTTCTTGCATGCCCTGCGTATGTTGTGTTTTCCCACAGTCCCCTCCTGATGTCGGGAATTCTTAGCACATATGTTGCTCTGAAAATAATGGCTTCTATTTATTGCCTTGGAAACCACAACAGATCCAAAGAGTATATCAGTGCTATTTGATAAAGCAAACTCTCAGCTAGAAAACACTATTTGGTGACTATTTTTCAGCATTGTCACCGCCATTAGCTCTCCAGAAGTGAATAAAAGCTTGCATGTCATGTTTGTAAAAATCTGCACCAGTAAAGATCTATTGGCACTGCCAACATTACAGAAACACACTACCCACTATCTCACTGTGCTCACATCCACTGTTTGGTCTCCATAAATGTTCAGCATGCATCAGTGCGTGTTGGTTTTTTCTACATGGAGGAATTCAGTTCCATACCTTTGCTTCATATGCTCCTGCATGTCAGATGCCATTTTGCCAAATTACCTCTCTGCTGCCATCTGTCACACAGTGACAAAATGTAATGGAATATTGGTAGGAAGGTTCAGCTTCTACCACCATACTACCAACACCTGCTTCTCTCTGTGCGCCAACATAATAAAATAGGAGACGTTACTTTTGGAGCAGCTCTCATACATTATACAGAACCAACAGCACCAAGATATCACTACTCACTCGACACTGAAATCCACAATGCAATCGTCCATGAACAAAATTCAACCTTTCTTATTCATGAGCCTCATCTGAGGCATGCAGAACGCTGGATGACATGGGATGTGATGCTTGTACAGCCTCTAGACTGAGCACAGGGTAGATGCTTCACTGAAGCCTTCATGGTCCTCCTCTGAGGAATGGATACTGAGCCAAGACCTGCTGCATTCCTTATCAGATGCGTAGCTTTATTTTTTTTTTGTGTGTGTGTGTTTTATTTTATTTTATTTTATTTTATTTTATTTTATTTTATTTTATTTTATTTTATTTTATTTTATTTTATTTTATCTTATTTTTCTCCAAGGAAAGGAAAACTGGTGTACTTTGGCACTCATGCAAGAGAAAATGAAATAATGGAAGAGGGAATAAAAAGTAGAACAGGAGGAATGAGTCCTGTGGCAGTTGCAGTAAACAAAAACAAAGCTTTTGTTAATGATTTATATAGAGAAATCTTTTTAAGCACATTTCAGAGCACAAAGGGAAATGTTTGATCAGAGGGAGGAGAGATTACTGCTGTACCATGATGGTGTTAGAAGGAGGCTACTGTGTCTGATGGCAGCTTTCCAAGAGCAGAGGCAATCTAGGAAAGTTTGGTAACACAGATGATGGAATCGTACGGGCTTTTGCTTTCTGTGGCTGATCTCCGTGCCAATATGCTTTCCCTGAATACCCATAAAACTTTCCATTTGTAGCTTAGAGTGACTTTCACTACCTCCAGGATGGTGTACTTGGCAAGAACTGGGTAGAATGGAGTAAGCATTTGAAGTCCCCCAACAAATTTTATCGCTGTTATTAATGGAATTAGTTTTGTTCTTTTCATGACACACAGTGCTGCACCCAGCAGAGTGTTAGGAGAGTCTGCTGCATCAGAAGTTTCCCTGGGGCATATATCACATCAACACTGATGATGTTTGATCTGGAAGCTCAGCAACCTAGTGCTGACCCCATGTAGACAAATCTCCTGGCTTCGCTCTCTGTAGTTTTATGACTTGGATCACAGCTGGCACCTCTTTCTGCTTTTTAGTGTCTCGGAGGACTAACCTCCATGAGGATGATGGGTACAAATTACATACTATCTCTTGTTGTCATTGGGATTGAATACCTTGATCCAGAGCTGTAAATCTAGGGAGTTGAGCCCAGTTGTAAAGGAATGACACAACAATGTTTGTCTCGGAGAGCATAGGTGGGATGAGGCTTCTCCTTTTGAGACCAGCAGAAGCAGAAGATATTTACAGATCTCATGATTATACTTCCTTTCCCTTCACCAAGGTGTACTTCTAAGTTGTGAGTGAATGGATTTATAGAATTTTATTTCAGATCTCAGGCAGGAGCTTGTAAAAGTCCTTGAGCGACACAATGAGCATCTCCCCTCCTATCACAAGTGGGTGCTTTGCTACACTAGTTGTTGCCACAGCTGTACCTTGGGCAGTACTGTTTTTATGGACTTTGTGGTTTATGGCCACATCAGTTGTTTAATCACTCAGTTGGCCCTCCCTTCGGCGCTGTATGATAGTTAGTTACTTACATAGAAAGGTGACTATCTGATCTAATTATGGACTTTCAAACCTAATTACGGACTTAAATATGGTTCCATAATCTACTCTTAATGTCTCTATGTTGAGAAGACAGATACACACATGTGTAATGCACACTCTTGCATGCCTCCATAGTTAGGAATATACTTATTATCTCCTTTATTTCTGTCTGTGATTCTTGCAGCCTTATCTGGCTACGCAAGATCTTCGGTTATCTTGTCTTTTCCCCTCTAGTGTAGCTTTTCCTGTCTTCTTTTGCCAGGTTTGGGCATGCCAAGACAGAGCCATCAGTCATCTCTCCTCAGTCACGTTGGTGGAATTGCAGAGAGCTGATAGTGCTTACACACAAGGCAATCCAATGGAAACATTTCTGTTGTTGTTCTTGTAACTTCCTTTAATCCTCACCCTTTATTTTCCTGTGGATAGAACACACCTGAGACAGTTAGCACCCCTTCCTGCCAGAAACAGTCCTCACAAAACCCACACAAAATCAGAGACAGAGGTGGAAGGACTGGAACAAAAGTAATGGACAATGTGGAGAGCAGGGCAGGGCAAAGAATGCATGAAGAGCTATCACCTTTCTTCTCTGTAACCACATGTGCATCATCCTGCCCTATTAATGAATCACATGCCCTGGTTAGTTAGTTAGCTTTACAGATAATCTGTGGATTACAGGCCTTCACATATGGTCATTCTGCTTGCAATTAGTCATATCAATTGAGGATCTCACACTATCTGATGTATATCCACATATATTTTATGCTTGCCTATATCCAAGTGTATCTTACAGATGTGAGTTTTAGCAGTGTGTCTGAAACTGCCATGCATTGAAGAGCTCACTTTGCCCAAGACCAAAAAATACATCAGACAAGCACAGAAGAAAAAACGATGATGGTCCAGTCCACTACATGGCTCAGTGCAGGGTTTTCAAGGGCAGGATGCACAGTGGTACTCCTCTGGGATTTGGACATCAACAGACAATACCCAATTCCTTATCGAGAGCTGACATTCATTGGTTTTACTTGAAGGGGGGAGTCTTTCGGTGTCATTTCTGTACAGACTGACACAAGTTAGGTGAAGCAGTTTTTTCTGTGGAATGTATAGTGTGGATGGAAAATAGCTGTCACACTCATTTTTCCAGCTCCCTGACAAAGATGGGTTGCTCTTTCAGAACATCACGGACAGAGGAAAAAGATAAAGCCAAGGTTCAAAGGCATGATAAAACTAGCCCCAGGGCTCTGAGCAGCAGATTAAATACACTGCTTGTGCATGATACCAATCTGGTACAAACTCATTCTCCTGGTCAAATTTGCTGTGCACTTGTGCCTTGTCTGGATCAAATCTGTGCTGCTGGCTCATCTGGCAGTGCATGGACCTGACACCATAGCAATTGTGGTCACTGTACCACGCCTGAACTTCACAGACTTTTTTGCAAAGAAAAAATGATGAAATAGGTTGGGGTTCTTTTTGTATTCTCAGAGTGGGTTAGCTGAGTTCAGTGCAGCTTGCTGCATACCAGGCTATTGGCTTTTTTTATCCCCCATGATGGAGTCTAAAGTTTCACTGACACTTCTCATAAAAGCAAATTTCTGACCAAAACTTTCCCTTGAGTGTAATGCGGGTTGTCCAATGGCCTCTATCTCAGAGTCAGCTGTATTTCAGCAGTGGCATATATAATCGAGGAAGCAACCTAGGAGTCTTTGGAGTGAAAGGTGATATGTCATAATTAAATGTTGCTGCATAGTCTCCAGTGCTTTGTGGTGAATGGTTTTAAAAAGATGGAGCATAAGGAAGTTTCCAGTATTCCTGGTATTTTGCAGGGATTAGGGATTTCATAACTGTCTGTTGCATGAGAGAAATGTGAGACCCAAAGGCAACACAGTGAATGTGGGATTTGGTGGACGTGAGCTCCATTTCACTTTCAGCACAATGTTCTCAGACTTGAGTGTGCCTCAGTTTCCCCTTGTCCATACATCTTATATGCAGACATACATATAAATTTCATTTCCTTCTTGAAGCATTTTGAACTCCATGGGTAAAACAAAGGCAACCTCTGTAGCTACAGTTATACTTGAGATTAGTGTACAGTGGGACTGGGGCAACATCTCTTTAAATTGCTCTGAGCTCTCTGCTGGTGCTCCCTGTATTTAAGCAAACCAGAGAGAGCAGCAGCACAAACACTGGGCAGCTGAACCCAGCTTGCCTGTGTTTGCCTAGGCAGTGATGCCTCTGTGCTTCTGTTTGCTTGCTACAAATGCAATTGTTTCTGGGCACGAGGCAAAAGCTGAGTCAAGCATTATGCTCGCTTTCATTTCTGGAGCATCACAAACAGGTACATTTCTCCACTTCTAGCTCCAGCTTTCTACTTTCACCTTCGTTTTTGTCCTTAGCAAATTTTCACTTTAATCACTTATCAACCTTGATACCCAAATACTTGCAAGTGTGAGCTGTTGCTCGAGGCAGGAAAAGATAGAGCATCGGAAGCCTTAATGGCAAGCACCTACATGACCCAAAGGAAGGTCTTCTCCTTCAGGCCTTTGCCTCCAGGAGTGCATCTGAGGTGAAGTGAGGTGCCCAGAGGTGCTCATGAGAGACATGTGAGCAGCCAGGCTGAGCATTCGATTATTTTTCAGTACTTATCAGAGGAACTGTGGATTGCTCCCTAATTAAGAGCTAATGCCAACTTCTGTGAAATTTGTTGTCATTCACCTGTGAATTATCCTCCTGCAATTTAACTTGACTACAGGAAGCTTTCTAGTGGTAACATTTTCCTCTGGGAGCTTAATTTGAATGGTAAAATACCTCTGTAGATGCTTATTGAACAGGAATTGATGCCCATGAGCCTGGGAGGGCAGTGTGGATAAGCACTTAGAAGCCTCAGCAGCCCTTGTATCTTTGGTGTTGAAAATACAGCTAACAATCTCTTGGAAAATCAGCATCCTTCTTCGTTTTCCAGGTCTTTACACTGCCAGCTAAGGCAGAAGAACTGATGGAGCACAAGTGATTCCTATTTTCCCTTCAGTGCTCTTGCCTGCAGGCCAGTCCAAAGTCAGGGAGATGTAAACACATGGACACGAAGAAAGAGAAGTCCAGGAGATAAGAATTGAACCAGAATCTGAGAGAATTTCATCTACAAACAATCTAGGAGCTTGATTTTTAAAATCTTTTCTCCAAGATTCAACTTGATTTCTACTTTTAATTTCAGTTTGAAAGCTCAGACCTCCGTATCCTTTGGGAGTGTCATCAGGAAGAAACCTTGCTGACGAAAACCCGAAGCTGAGTGGCTCCTACAGAGCTGCAGTATGCCCCAAACTGAAGAAGGTCAGGACTTCACCCAGGAGGTTACTTGTTAAGAAGTCTGAAGTGAGGTTCCCTAATTAATCCAAGCACTTGTAGCCTGCCCAAACAAGAAAGACAAGTATAATGTCCCTGCACCCGAGTCATTTAACTATTAACCCTCAAGGAGAGTAAGGAGATACCTAAAACAATGACCCAGTTAATTCTGCTTGGCGTTTGAGTGCAGGGTTATTTGTCACTACCTGCGGGCCTCGTGATATCATCATCTGCCAAGTCTTAGCATGACAGAAGGCCAATATTTTAAAGCAGGATTTTAAAGCTGGCTTTGGCATGAACACATCTGACAGTGGCATAATGCAATGCCTTTATTCTCCCATTGCTTGTTTCCACTGACCCTGAGCTGCACACCTGGACTGGGATAAGCAATGGACATGGTGATCCAGAGCTTGAGGCTGACACACGGGGCGGAAACATGGCTTTTTATAAATCCTCCATAAAACACAGCCGAATGATTCCAAACCTGAAAGACCGTTCCCAGATCAGAGTCAGGAGTTATATTTCAGGTCTCACTCAACATAATGCCCCAAGAGAGCTGTTCGTCCCACCACAGCCTATGGTTCTTTCTTCATGCTTTTGTATTTTGAGGGTGTTGCGGCCGCATCCTACTGCCTTTGCCTGCTGGGGCAGATGCTCTCTGTGAGAAACCTGCTCTTTTTTACCAGCATCGAGAGAGGTTAAAAGTCTGTGGGCGGAGACCAGCACAGAGTGCCCATTGTACATGCGTGCATACCAGAGCAGTAACTCCCTGGAATGCTGCACTGCTGAGCTTTTACCACCTTGTGTTTGTGTTGCAGCACAGAAGTGTGTGTACATTGCGTCCTTCTCTAAGGAGATTAACAATGTGAAATGGCAGATAAATAGGCTGGCATTTTTTTTTTTTTTTTATTGGACTGGTTAGAAGAGGAAGGTAACTCTGGCTCCCATCACCTCCATAGGCAGAAAGGAGAGGCAAGGTGCAAGGTCAGTCAATTAGGTGGAGCAGCTCCTTTCAGCTGGGAGGCTTTAATGTACTAATTGCGTTAGTAATTAGTGAGTACCACATGGTAAACACTTGGGTTCAAAACAATGTAAGAGCATTAACTAATCCACCCTACAATAGATTTGAATGAAATAAGCATTATACTTGTTTCATTGGTGGTGAAAGGGAGAGACTTGCTGACCATAGGTTGAGTCAAGGTAGATGTGTGGGAGACTGGGCCTGTTAGTTTTTCAAGATCATCTTCAGTAAAACCAGCAGGACAGCAGCTCTGGGAAATGAACCTCCTCCCTGTTGCCGGAAGATGTGCACAGCTTTAAGCATAAGTTCTTTTGTGATGCTCTAGCAAGGTACTTCTATTTACTCTGAGCTTCAGAAAGTATTTCTAAGGCTAGATAGCAGTTCAGGCTCTGTGACGCTTTCTTTTTTTTTTTTTTTTTTTTTCCTCAACTTTCCTTTCTGCTTGTGCTGTCAGTTTGTGCTATTTATGGGAAGTTTATTTGATTTGTGTCTGCTGGGATATGGGTGGAGGCCACCCAATGACTTCACAGAGCTGTAAGATACTTCGGACTTTCCATTACAAACCATATATGCCAGAGCTGGACAGGCGACCTATGGTCATACTCGGATGGAAACACATCTTATATATGTAACTTATGTAACTTAAGAAATAATGCTTTTTATTACTTCTTCCTGAACTTTAAGCTTATGCAAGGTATTTATAAAAAGCAAAAAGAAGTTAGTGGCACAAGGACATGTGAGTTTCTGGATGAATTATGTATTAAAGCAGAAGAGTCCACCTATAGTGCAGTTACAATTTCATGATAAGTAGCTAGGTTTTTGTTGTTGTTTTGTTGTTGTTGTTTGTTTGTTTGTTTTGTTTGTTTTTACAATTTATTCTGATTAAGAATTGCCTGAGAAAACCCTGACTGTACTCCGGTTCTGCTTGCAGTTTGTCAAGGGGTGGGGTTTGGCAGTGCAGCAGAGCTCATCTAATAGGGAGTTGCTGCTATGAAGGTAGGTCTGCGCTGCCAGCTCTTACTCCTGACCGCGTCTTCTTCTGTGCTTCTCACTGCTCCAAAAGGGATATTCCTCTCATCCATCAGGGAGCCATTTTGGGGTAGTAAAGTAGCAAAAAAAAAAAAATAATAATCTTTATTTCTCTCTGATATGTTCTGCTGCTAATGAAGATAAAAATCTACAATGGCTTTTTGTGGTGGCTACACAGGTGAGGGTTATTTGCTGGTCGTTAGAGAGAGAATGTACAAAAAACTTTTCATGCCTTTAAGAACACTTTTAGTGTCTCTGTCTCTCTTTCTATTCCTTTCTTTTCTATTCCTTTCTTTTCTATTCCATTCTATTTTTATTTTTATTTTTTTCCTAACAAAGTATTTGGTATTTGGCTTAGTTTGCCTATGTGGATGATGCATCTTCTGCCTCAGCTGAATATTCACATCTTCTCCCACCAACTTTGGCCAAGCTGAGTGCTTCTATCCTGGGGGAGTCTGTCTAATGACTCAAAGAAAGTTCACGTTTGGATGGGTGAGAGCACAGTTGTTGCTTCTGGGGACTTGAGCTTTTTCTACAGAGTACTGGTAACCAAGGGCATACTGGAAACTGGAAGACATTGACTTCGTCTTTCCTCCATTGCCCTCAACACTTACATCATGCTTTAAAAATGATCCAGGTGTCTCCTCCTGTGCAGAATCTCAGGGTTCATCTCAGACCCCAGACAGTTTGTGCCTGGCCCAGAAAATATCAAAGAATTCACCCAAAGTGGAGCACCCCACAGTACAGCCAGCAGCCCAGTGCATCTCTCTGATCTGCAAAGTGTGGAAATGGAGCTAGGTTTTCTCTTGCCTCTTTCATAGGGAAACACTATATTTTCTGATCACTGAGGGCAAATGTTTATCCTTCTTTTCTTTTTTTTTCCCCCCATCTTTATATTTATTTTTCCTTCTCCTCTTTGAAAACTTGGTGATGAGGAGCATCTTGGAATAGGAATAATAGCTGGCTTCTCTCTCACTTCTGTCCCAAGTCAGAGATGAATGAGGTTACATTTAAATGTTTCTTTTAATTTACTTTTTAATATCCATTTTCATCAGTTCAGAGATGCATACAACAATGCTTCTTTGGCTTGGCTGTTCTCTGGTACCAGATCCAGATGTCAGAAATGCCAGCCATCCTCCGTTCCCACTTTGTGTCATGGAAAGCTTTTCAGATATCACAGGAGAAGCCCAACTATGACATGTTTCACTTATTCCCATACTTGGGTTCAACGTGTGTGTGTGTTAATTTCCTTTTCTCTTTCCTTTCTTTCAACAGTGGCAGACCTGATCTCTTCTGAGCTACTTGCAGACTCTGGGCCATTGAGACGTTGACTTTGACAGACAGTTACCATTCATTCCTTGGGATCATAACTGCCCTTTCTCTCCCCATCACCTCCTGCACTGCCCTTCCCTCTAATAAAACTCCAGTGTGTCACGGTCCTGCTATGGAGCCCAGGGAGTCTTTGGGCAGCTCCCGTCAAAGGGGAGGTGAGGCGGATTTTCTGCCAGCCTCTGTGTCCTCTGCCAAACCACCGTCTGCCTCCAGCTGCACAGGGGAGACAGTGCTGCCGACAGCTGGCTCGGGGAAAGGGATTCCGGTGAGCGGGGAACGTATGGAGCCTGAAGAAGAGGATGAGATGGGTTCTGGGAGAGATGTGGATTCCACTTCCAATGCAGACAGCGAGAAGTGGGTGGCAGGAGATGGACTGGAGGAGCAGGAGTTTTCCATCAAAGAGGCAAACTTCACAGAGGGGAGTTTGAAACTAAAGATCCAGACGACCAAGAGAGCGAAGAAGCCCCCAAAGAACTTGGAGAACTATATTTGCCCACCAGAGATCAAAATCACCATCAAGCAGTCCGGGGAGCAGAAGCTTTCCAGAGCTGGGAAAAATAGCAAAGCTGCTAAAGAAGAGGACAGAGGACACTCCAAAAAGAAAGTAAGTCCTACGCTTTTCTGTATTTCCCCTTCAGAGAAATCAGAGATTGTCCTGAAAGAAAGAAGAGAGGGTGGGGTGAAATTTGTGGCACGTGTGTCCATCACATAACCTTCAGACCATTTGCAAAGCCCTGCTTGATTGTAAAGAATGCAATGCAATGCAGGTCTCATCCTACTGTGCTGTGTGCTGATCTTGAGCTATCCTTCAGATAGACCAGGTGGGAAAGGATCAGATGTTCAGCTGTGCCTCTGTTACCTGCTTGCATAATTGAGATTTAAGATTAATTGCTATATGAGCAATGAATGGTGGAGCCCACTTCTTGATTGCTTTTTGTCCAAGCACTAATATGTGGAGTGTTTTGGCAGCTAAAGCTTCTGAATACATTTTTAAAATACAGGTATGTGCACAGAGAACAATCAAATCCACTAATGTATACCAAGCAAACAGCTCCATTATTCTTGTTTACAGCAATGTGCTAGGACCACTATAGTTATGTTTCAGGAAATACTTTCATTATAAGCCTAATCTTTTTGAAATACCCTTCTGGAAAGAAATTTTGGTATGGTATTTTTTTTCCAATAATTTACTCAACTAGGCATAAGGAAAAATTAGTGCTATGTATTAGTTGTTTCCATTAATATTATTTTTGTTTTCTAGTTGGCTTAATATTCAGTGATATGTCTCACACTTATCTGAATGACGTTTCTTTTAAAAACTGCTTTAAACAGCACTGGGGGAGTGACCCCTTGTGACTGCTCATGTTATTTTGGATGTAGAAGTGTTTTCTGCCCTAGGTGTCCAAGGAACCATGGTCAGGTTGCATCACAATGCAAATAATTTGCCCTATATGTTTAGGAGCACGTGGACATCGTGATGAGTTCAGACACTGATCCAAGTTTAATGAAAGACTTGTGAATAAGTCCAAACCAAGTTCATGTAGGGGATGTAGGTTTCCACCTGTTTAAATCTTAGAGTTGACTTGGTCCTGCAGCTCAATGAGCTTTGATCCCTTGCTGTATACGAGTTGCCACTTCTCCTGCACCTCATATGTACAATTGGCTACTTTAAGCCTGCAGTAGGCTACTTGCTACTTGCCCTGTCAGGATACAGTCTCCTTCACAATCTGAGTCCATTGACAGCTCAAAATCATTTTCTGAAGCAGAAGCATTTCCCACTGACACTGTGTAGATCCCATGAAGATTAACATCACTCACTGAGAGTACTTCTCTTAGAAGCTGAACTTGCTGGGGGAAAAGCAAGGGTACTTCTTCTTTGAACATTGGTAAATTGCATACTCCTTGTTCATGGAAAAACAGCACAGAAGAGTTTTGGTCCAATAATACATTGGGAATGGGTTTTCCAGTTATTGAGAAGGACAAGTGCTCGTGTAAGAATGTGCTCAGAGACAGTGACAAACAATTCCTCCGTGGCCAGGCAGGAAAAGAAGACTTGTAAATCACTGCTTACCTCACATGGGCTGTGGAGAAATTGTTTAGAAGTTGGATCTTTATTTCCCAGTTAGATGAGTATGGAAGGCAAGCTCATTCTTCTATGTGGACATTCAAAAAGGTTAAATAAACAAAACAAATTGTAATGAAACCAAGGGGGGTAAGGGGAGGGAATGAAAGTAGCATGGTTATCTTCAGGGTGACTATAATTGCAGAAAGATAAGGAGTTGGAAAGGAGAGGATTGTGGACTGAGTGAGGTCGAATTCAGCTTTTGTTGTGAGCTGGTTTGTGCTGGGTGCAGAGGCTGCAAGCACTCTGGGTAAGAACTGGTCTAATCCAACCATTAAAAAAAAAATAGAGAAAACACAGCAGGTGGATGCTCTGAGCAGATGGGAAGAGGCCCGTTGCACCGGCGAATCGATTATCATAACACCCAACGGCTGCCATGCAGCAGCTGTTGAGCTAGGGTCAAGCGTGTTGGAGGCAACGTGGCAGAGACAAGTCCCCAGCAGGGACCTGGAGGACCACAGGGCTGTGATCTTGAGAGGTTTGATGCTTGGAGCTGCATCCTACATCCCCAAGGTGGTGAGCATCCTGTGTGCCCAGAGCCAGATGGGATTTAACATGCAGCTGGCTCTCGGCCTGTGGGTTGGACAATCATATCTTGGCTCTGAGCATCTTGCATTGAGGGGTAATGAAAGGCACTGCATGAGAAGTAAGTAAAAAATCAATGGGAAAAGTACTCCAGCACTGGCAGTGTGATTGCTCTAATGGCTGCTACGCACGTCTTCTGGCAGCTACAGTTTTCTGTTTTCTGTGGAAATACAGATAGGAGGAAAAGGCAAGCTGCAACTTGAATGGTCCATCTGTGGGCTTTCCTGGGAGAGAGATGCACATAGCTGGCTTCTGTAGATACTTGCAGAAACAGAGAGAACTGTGGTAGAGGTTTCAGTGTGTTTGTCACATTCAAATAATTCTGGTGGTTTTGATCTTGCAGTCACATGCATTCCTTCAGGGTTAGGTTGCTTTAATCAACATGAACTCAAGAAAAGCAAATAGTGGCAGCAGCAGCAGCAGGGAACAATGCATTCAAACTCATGGGGCAGATATGCAGGTAGTGTCACTGTACTGTCCTCTGAATTTCTGCCAGGAGAATTTGGCCCAGACTGTACATTTATCTTGTATGTGTGGACATGGTGCTGTTATCTCCTCGCTTGTGGATGAGAAACATTTATATGGGTCCCACAGACTGGCATATAAGGATGGAGAGCACTGCAAACGCCATGCTCGTGTTTTGAGAGTGGAATGTCCTACACCTCATATAATGAGTTTATCTTCCTCCAGAAGGAGGAACAAGCTCTATTAGGGCTAGAAGAATCACTCAAGTTTATTGCATAATAATTTCAGCCACATCTCCTGTAGGTCCCCATTGCTTTGAAACACCACGTCAGCATTCTTGCAAGAGTTTGAATACACACAGTGCAGAGGGCAAGTAATGAAAACATGGAAGCAATTTAAGTAACAGCATGTGGGTACACAAAGGACTGGTAATGCCAGCAATGTAAAAAGAGTCTGTGAACTGGGGACATGGTATTTGTTCAGTGGCCACTTAGGGAGGAAGAAGATATGCCTGTTCCGAAGCTTTGCACTGTTCCGCTAATTAGGCAATTGGGGCCACAGCCTGATTTCTAAAGCTGTGGTCTGGGGTTCAGTGCTGATTATGAGGGGGCTCTGAAGTGCTGCACTGCTCATGTGCATTTTTTCTACCTTTGATTCCAGCTGCTACACTATATTAAAAGATGTAAACACACATAATATAATTAAATACTTTCCTCATGTTGCTTTTCCATGTGAGCAATTGCCCTGGGGATGTTACATGATGGTGAATGGGAGGGAAAGGATGCCGGCAGGGGATGGTGTTGGGTGCGGTTGCCCTTGCCCTGAAGCAGGGTGGGAGAGCTCCAGAGTTGGGAGCCTCTGCTTCATTGGCTTGGAGGCTTGGCTGCGACCCAAAAACTTTGGGTTTTTAAGCAGTGGCCTTGCCAAGTTTCACATCAGCTTCCCCTCTTGAAGATAAGAGCAGAAGTCGCTTCCTACCCCTCTCCCGGGGCTGTTTGGTGGCTGAATTGCAGCTTGAGCTGTTGGTGCAGCTGCTTGTGCAGTGACTGCAGAGAGTGGAGATGTTATGCAAGTGTGTGTGCTCTGATTTCAACCATTCTGTGCCTGAGGATGGGGTGGGCTGGGCTGTAGCCACTTCAGACTCAATGAAATGGAGCCATTCACCAGTTTAGATGGGAGGGGGAGGGAAGAAGAAAGCCAGGAGCCCAAAGGCTGTGTCAACGTGCTCTGTCTGCAGATTGTGAGCCTTGGAGCCATTGCTCTGGGTGCTCTCACCTACAGCACAGTTGCTTAAGTCCAGAACCTTCAGCGTCCCTAGGAGTGTCTTTTCCTTCAGATAAGGACAAAAGTTGTCAGTTTGGAAAGGCACTAAAAGTGTGGCACCAAATGCAAAGAAGCCATCCATCAGCATTCCCTGCCTGTCACGTAGTGTTTAACAAACCCCAGATGAGTAGCAGTTCCCTGGTTTTGCTTTACTTCCTTCCCCCCTCCCTTCCCTTCATTTACTACCCTGTCTAGTTTTGTGTCTGCAAACACTTCATTTCCCACCCCCTTCCTTTCTATAAACATAGCCTGATAAATTTTCTTGGTGCTTCCATGTATGTAATGTCTCTCTTCAGAGGATGTTAACTATTTTAATTATTAGAAAAATTCTTTTCTGGGGAGCTTGGGATGTGCAAACGCACTTCATTTCTGAATAATAAGTGTCAGCAAGCTAGCTGGAAGTAAAATTTCCTTGTGTGCAGTCAGCTGAAGTTCTGTCCTTGGATTTTTTTTTTTTTTTTTTTTTTTTTAACTGTTTCCCCTCCTGAATGCCTGTGGATATATACTATTTCTCCACAGGAAGCACTGCTACCCATTTTCGCTTGAAATTCCATTCATCGTCTTCGTTTCCTCTTAGCCCCACGCGGGCAGCTTTCTCCTCCAGTTCCCCCCTCTGTGAGGATGCTCATTCATATGCTTTTCCCTTTGGACCCCTCTTTTTCCACAAGATCATGAACACTTGCATTCCCCTTTTCCATCCATTTCTTTGTACTGTTGACTGCACATTGCACTTTCCCTCCAGGTTCTCGTGTGCATCTGCATTTCTTGCCGGATTACCACTGTGCTGTACTCCTCTCCCTAGTGACTTGTGAGCATGATCATCCAACTGCTAAAAAGTGCGTGCTTATTCCCCTTTGCCAAGGGTATCCTCATGTGAATTGTCTTCTGAGTCATCATTTCCTATTGCAATCTGAACATGGCTTGGGGTATTGCTATAAGCCCTTGCTGTGTTAATAACACTGCAAGTGCTTATATCGATATCCCAAGCCATGGAGTTTTGATATATAAGCCAAGGTTTAGAAAGGAGAAAGCCCTTGTATTTCTGTTTGAAGTGGCAAACTGATTTTTATAGACTTTTCTTTGTTTTCTAAAGGATGGATCACCTGTATCACTTTCAGTCCAGAGCTGTTTCTTTGCTGGCTTGGTCCCTACTCTTATAGAATCCCTGAGGCTGCCCTAAATAAATCTAGTGGCAGATTCATGATGTGCACACTGGCAGTAGGGATATGGATCCTAGTCTCTACCTTAGTCATGGACTACTGGTAGTCTCAAAAACCCCAGCACAATGGGGAAATAAACTTGTGGTATGGGAAAACTGGTTTCTGAGCCAGTGACTTCTGAGGTGAGAAACTACTTCAGAGTTGCTCTAAAAGGCACAAGGCTTCTGGCATTTTTACAATCTTCCTGTACAAGCACTGGGGTGCAAAGTTACACAAACTCCGGTCTTTGAACCCAGGTCTCTTTTTGGCTAGCTTATCTTTTCACTAAACGAAAAAGAAAAAGCTGTAATTTGCTGCCCCCTAAAAAAATCACATCAGGCTCAGGCTCCCCTCTCCCCTTCCCCACCTAACTCCCCTTCCTTCTCCCCCCCCGCCTCCAAAAAAAAAAAAAGAGGACATGAATGAATATTTTTATAAAAACTTCAGAATTTAGGAGTCTTTCTCTGAGAGCACTCTGGTTCAGCTCAGTCCTTAAAGATACCTGAGGTGCCTGGACTATAAACAAAGTTCTCTTGGGCCTCCATGTAGCAAGCAGGGGAATGCTGAGCCCACAAGAACATGATTCAACTCTCACTGTGAAGAATGGGGAGGGCTGGACCCCAGCTATTTATCTTCCTTCTCCAGATCTGCTGAAGAAGAGCCTGCCTTGCATCATATTGTGGGTGCCTTGTGATAGGAACACAGCACAGTTTCTTTTCCAACTTGATGTTCCACCTGAGCCAGCTGATTTCTATCCCTTGCCTGCCTTCTCAAAAAGCTGTATTTCTTAAAGAAGCAAGCATCTGACAGCAAAGGGATGGGGTGGGGAAATCTGAGCAGACTTTTACTGCCTGAGATAGAGTGCCAAATGAGGAAGAGTTGCTGTATTTGATTAGCTTCCACATGACCAGGGCTTGTGGAGGCTGTCTGAGTCAAGGACTGGTTTTGTTTTGAAGCAGACCCTCCCACAGCCAAGTTTCGCTGGCCCTCTGTGACATTTCTTTGTTCCCTCATGCTGTGCCTTTCTCTTCAAACTGTGCCAAAAAATGCCCACTGTGCTAGTTTGGGGATGGAGGAGATGGTTCACGGCTTTAGTGGGGAAGGAATAGGATTCCATGCTCCCCACAGTAGGACTAGATGGTGGTGTTCCAAGCAGCCTCATAAAACCTTGGCCAAGTTAGTGCACATTGTTTGTGTTTTGAAAGCACCATGGCCTCCAGGCTTAAAGAGATGTGCTGGAGACATGGCATACTGGCACATCCATCCAAAGCTGCAAGCGTCCATACTGGTTGTGTCTTCATGTGGACACGAGTGTGCACAGGAGTTCCAGCCTCCATATATTCATATCCATTCTTCTTGTGCCATCTTCTGCATATAGTGTTCCCCCTCCTTCTTCCAACCATACTTGACCACAAATACTTTCTCTTTTACCTCCAGCTTTTTCATCTTCAATCTCTTTTCCACACATATGCGAGCACAGTCATTTACCCTGAGTAGGTCTAGTCCTCCACATACTTATTCCTAGCTGATCTCCTCGTTGCTCATATTTCCTTGCATGAACAGTGAAATTGCATGATAGGCTTATCTTGAGCTCATTTTAATAGCTTCACCTTATGTACTTTCTTGTCTCTTATTTTTCATTTTCTGTTTTTCTTCTATTAGCTCTGAAAGTTGTGCAAGTTAGTTTCTAACCACTTTCCTTTTCCTTTTCTGCGGCTTCTGTGGTGTCTGACATATGAACATTCTGGTCATTCTCTCTAAGACTATCCTTCAGATGTTTTTTGCTTTTGGCTGGCTAACAGTTTGAACAAAACATCTTGGAATATGGTATCTTGAAGATTTATATCCTGAAAATTGTGATAAAATTGGCTGAAATACTTAAAAAAATGTTGAGGAGAGGGTCACATAGTCAGGAAAGGAACTTGTGTGTCCATTTGCATACACAAAAAGTGCAATCACATTGGCCTTGTTTCCTTAGGAAACCAGGCTAAAAATATCCAGAATAAACATACATTGTTTTTTAGTGCTGAGATTTTCCAACTCTTGAAACTTAGAAAGATTCTGTTTGATATATGACCCCTGAATACGAGTCCAGTTTGCTGTGGATTCATAAAAACATTGTTTTCCATTTCTTGCCATGATCTCAAATGTGAATGAGATCAGTGATACTCATATTTTTCATTTCAGGACACAAAGTGTTATCTCAATTTCTTGACTATTTTTGGGCACTGATCTTCAGGAGAGATGTGTGCATCAGTAGCAGGGCACTGCTTCTGAGTAGGGAAGTATCTTGTGCTATGCAAATCTAGAAACATTTTTTCCTCCCCTGGAGCTATGGGCTAGCAGAAAGGGACAGAAGAATGACCAGTGTATCTTGTTACTAAAATGAGGTTATGTTTTGAAGATGTGGCCTGGACTAAGGCACCGTGGAAGATGGAACTGCTGAAGATGAGGAAATGGTCACTTAAGATGAACAGTCAACTGCAGCTGCATTTGCAGAGCTATGTGTGTCTCTAACAGATTCATTTTAAGTTGATGCATCATGTTCATATTGCAAATCTAAGTCTGCTGTTATGGGCTCTGTATGAAGGCAGCAGAAGAGCCTGTCCTTCTGCAAGAAGTTAAAAATCCTGTAGAAATCAATGGAGGAGAAATAAAACCATTTTTCTCTTAATGCTGTGTTGAAATACAGAAATGAGATTAATTAATCTGTGACAGGACGGGCTAATATTTGTGCCTCCTTCATCATGCAGTGGTTGCTTAACCATACCACGACTGAGTCTCCAAGATGATGGCCTGATCTTAGTGTTGTCTTCTGAAATCCAGTCCTCTTCTTCTCATTGACACTGGTGAATTTGTATCAAAACTACTAACTCTCTACATCTTTGCTAGTATCTTAGTAACAAAATTTATTTCAAAGAAGAATTTGCAGAAATGAGAGGTTGAGGTTTTGGGGCCTGTGTGCAATCTGTGTAGATGCTCTTAACAGTTGCTTCTGGTCTCTCAACAATATAGTGTGGTAAGAGTCAAACAAGGAATATTTACTGGAGGACTTCTTATCTTCTCATCAGTTTCTCATGGCTCTCTGTCTCACCTGGGTGGCGAAGTTTGTAGAGAGAGATGCTATCTTTTATTGACATTGGTGTTACAGCAACTCCAGCACTATAAACCTGGGTGGTTCATTGAGGAATTTCAGTGCTTCGCAGCCTCGTAGCTTTGTGTGATCCGCTGTTGATCCACACACTGAAAGATGAGAATCAGCCCCAAGGGGGTTTGTGGGTAATTTTCCCTTGCCTAATGCTCTTGGGAGGAATGTGGTGGCACCAGCAGCCACCCAGAGGCCATGTTCTCCTCCTTGATGACTGCTCAGCTCTGCCTGATGAGAGGGCCGAACAGTGGATGCTTAGATGCGTCACCAATGACCCTGCTCTTGCTTCACCATAGGGCAATGGCACTTATTCCCAGCCTGCTTCTTTTTGGCAAAAGTACTTCTGTAGCAAGCTTGGCAATCACTTCCCAGGAGGAGCAGGAAATGGTTTCCTCACACCTTTGATGCGGAGTCAGTGCTAATTCCCAAATTATTATTATTATTTTCATTAGACTCTCTTGCACCCTAGCATATGCTAAAATATTGTCCTGACCTGGACAATTTTGCTTAAACTTCATGTGTTATATTTCCAGGTGGATAATTTATTGAAAGCTCACTCTCAAGACTAAGAATAAGAGATATGAGGCAGATAATTTCACAGTGGGTAATAGCAGAGCAGGAGTTTGGTTAGCCCTTGTTCCTGCTTCCAACCAGTTTTTTCACCAGTAGGAACAGTCCCTAAATCGGTATCCTGAACAGTGTGTATTAACTAGGAGTGTGAAGGTACCTCTTTGGCTGCGTCTTCCAAGAGATCTAATGCTTCCTAATCAATGTGTTTTGCTTCTTATAGCCCATGTGTGTGAGGGTTAGATGGGATAATTAACATCTTGTCTGTTTGCTGATGCTGTATTCACTAGTGCTCTACTGATCCTCTCAAAGACAGCTCCTCGTTTTTACAGATTCAAGAAATCATAAGGTTTGGAAGAGAGCTCTGGGTGTCATTTAGTCCATTCCCTGCTAAAATGTGTTCCCGACAGCAAGTCGCACAGGAAAGTGTTCAGGTGGATTTTCAATATCTCCAGAGAAGGAGACCCCAAAACCTCTCTGGGCAGCCTGTATCAGTGCTCTGTTCCACTCACAGTAAAGAAATTGTTCCTCAGGTTCAGGTGAAATTTTCTGTGTTCCAGTTTGTGCCTGTTGCCCTCTTTCTTGTTGCTGGGCACCACTGAAAATGGCCTGTCCACATCGACTTGACTCCTACCTACTGGATATTGATAAGCATCGATAAGGCCCCTCTCAGCTTTTTCTTCAGGCTGAGCAGTCCAGATCTCTCAGTCTTTCCATGGCAAACTTCTCTACAATCATTTATGGCATCATTTGGATCAATTCCATCAGTGTTTTCTCTCTCTTGTCTTAATTCCATTGCATTATTTGTAATTATAAGCCTGACTTGAAGGAGAGACGGGGGGGAAAGCTTGTTTCCTTCTGTGACTACAAGAACTGCAATTGCAGGAGGAAGTGTATGATGGGAGGGATCGATTTGTCCTTAGGTCGCTGACGCTGGGTGTGTGTAGGAGCTGCCTTTAGTCACTCGGGGACTGAAATTGCCAACTTGCTTCATGGGTATTTGTGAGGTGTGGGGCAGCTCTGCAGGAGGGCAGCATGTCCTTTGCTGCTCCCCTTGTTATGGTTGGCAGACGTGGTATGTAACAAAGGCATGTTTCATCTTTAGAGGCGATGTCAGACTTGGGTGCTTGTGATGAGGAACCCTTGATCTGCTTGGGCCACTACTGAGAATAATGTGAATGTGGCTATTGATGTCATTTAAAGGGCAGAGGAGGCTTCAAAGGAAAGGGAAGGCGGATTCTGATGGACAGCCAAGTCCTTAACCTGCAGCATTTGATTGTGAGGGAGTAGCTGACAGTGACCTGCCTTTGGCTTTCTCCATCTGTAGGAGTTCCTATAGGTGATGCGTACACATGACTTTGCAAAGGTTTCAGGTTGTATTCTCTTTGCAGCAAAACAAGGAAGTAAGACAGATGCTAATTAGTGTTTAAATAAGCTTCATACTATTACATTGTGAATTTACCTGCTAAGCTTCATTTCCACCTGCAGTGACACTGGCTTGTGGGATTGCCATAAAGTGATGAAAAGGTGAGGTGGAAGTCTAAAAACACTCTGTCATTTTTCTGTCTATCTGGCCTGACTTCAGCTAATAAAACCACGTGAGCCTGTGGGGTATGGCAGCTGTGTGCTGGAGATACAAGTAGACTCAGTCCATCTTGGCCACATGATTTAATAGGCCTCTGTGTAATCCCCGGGTCAGAGGCCATCCACTATGCCCATCTTTGTCACATCTCGGTGATGTGTATCCTGGCAGGTTTTTCTTTTTGTTCCCTCCCCGGCATGGAAAGAACCATCTGCCGGTTTGGCTTTCAGAAGAATTTCAAAAAAATACCAATTTCCTTTTGTTCCAAGAGGAGGGGGGTGATGGGACAGAAGGGGGAAGGAGAGCCTGACCTAAAACCAAGCCAGTGTTTGCAGGGGTTTTAGAATAGCTTGTATTGTGTTTCCTACTCCCCAAGGAAGGGTTGTCCTCTTTCTTCTTTTCTCTTTGATTGGATTCCCTGCCACTCCACAAGCGAGTCAGAAGCTGCAGCTGCTGCTGTCAGCTGGGAAGGGAGACCCCTTGTTTAAAACCGATATGTTAATCCCTGGTTAGAAAATGTAGAAATTCTTTATGCTTCCCTTGCAGTCCCCTTTGCTTCTGCTCTCCTGCAGCTTTGCTGCCTGCCCCTGGTCCTTGCCACTTTATTTGGGTAATGTCTACGGTGTAAGCATAATCTCTCAGTAAAACAGAGTTACCTGAGACCATGTAACTGCTAACAGTACAAATGCACTGCCTACCTTTCAAGCTGTATTGCAGAGCTAAGAGGTTTTATAGGGACAGCCTGAGAGTTTAACTAGGGGTAAAAAAACCCAAAGAAACAACAACCCAAACAAGTAGCAGGTGTAAGAGAGACTCTTAAGTATAACCTTAAAATACAGGTAGCAGCTGACTGACCAGCCTCAGTAAAGAGCACAGGTAGCATAAGTATTCTGTAAGCAAACTCAAAGATTGGACAAAGCAACCAAAACAGATCTAGATTTAGAGCCATGAGGAAAGTCAAAAAGGGTGTTGAATGTGTTGTGAGGTCTGAGGAAAAATTGTAGAGAGCTTTGCAAGGAAGAGGAGTCTTCTCATGGCTGCTGACACGGATAGAAATGTTTGTTCAGTGGGGTTATGTTTTGTTCTTGAGGAAAAGCCAGCAGCCCAGTGGGAGAGGAATTTAAACAGTGAGGTAAGGAGAAAGGAGGATTTCGGCTCTGCCAGTTGGAGATGGCCATGCAGGCAGAACCAGGGAGGGTCTGATGGTTAAATAAGACAACTGAGAGGCTCAAAAGTTTATCATCAGGTGTAATACCACTGATGTTCTGACACTGAAAAGGAAGAAATGAAAAAGAGAAGAGAAAAAAATAAATAGCACTACTTTCCTAGTGGTACGAAAAAATAAATCACCACAGAGATTGGGAAAAAAGAGTTGGATGGTGTATAATATTATAAGGTTGAAGGCAGTGTCCTACAACTGTCATGACTGAGCATTACAAATGAATGCTGGTTTTTGGCACGCCCATATGTCTTCTCCATCCTGCAAGCAGAAACTGAGGCAGGCAGAGGTGCCTGGCCCAGGGCCATGGCAGAGGGAGATCTACCTTCTGCAGTTCCAATTTAATGTGCCAACTCCTGCAGCTTGGTATATCCATCAGGCTCCCACTGCTGCTCAGCTGACTCCATCGATAGACTGTGAGGAACGACTGGGTGCCCTGGCGGTCCTCCATCCAAAACAGGGTGTTACTGTGGGGTCACATCCCAGGAACACAGGGAGAGCTGACAGGTGGATGAAAGCTTGCTCCATGTCAACTTATTTCTGGCAGGTGGTATGACCTCTGCTCCTAATTTCAGGCAGTGTGAAGGAACCAGCATCTTCTTTCCTCCCCACCTTTCCCAGTCCCTTTCCCGTCATGGCCCCATGTTAATGAAATAAAGTGTAATTGGGAACCTACCCTCCATCCTGTCTGCTGTCAGGCCATTTGTGTGCTGGAGGAGGAGGGGCAGATCCGGCATTCAGGGGTGTTGGTAGAGGGGGGTAGAGAGAGGGAAAGCACTTCTGCCCGTTCAAGTAATTTAGACATCAGATGTTCTTGATTTAAAAAAAAAAATAAAATATATATATATATGCATAAAGAGCAAGACAGTCAGCACTTGTAAAGGTGTGCCTTTGGTACATAAAAATATCTCAACAGCAGAGGGAACAAAATGCACCAGAAGTGTGAACTTAAGCACTTTCTATTTCTCAGATTTGTCAAGAGAAATGTGAATCACTTTTAAACAAAATAGCACGGCAAGCAATATAGTCAATTTCTGCCTTTTGTGCTGAGATCTTTGCATCTTAGAGCTGTATGTAATTGGTGTCTCCACGGAGGACTAAACTCATATCACTGAGTGAAGGCTGAACAGATTCCTTGGATGCTATTTCTGTGTGTTTGTTTTGAGTTTGCTCTGTGTAGCCAGAATGAGGTGAAGAAGCATAGGAAAACTGCTGTTTTTTGAATTTCACTTTCTGCTTGGTATTTACTAGCACACTGCCTTCGGAGTTTTCTTCGGAGTTGCCTTCAAACTTTTATACGCACTAACATAACTTGGGTGTTGAGATCATAGCTTTCCTATATTTTCCTATTCCCCCTCAGTCTCATTTGACATCTCTCTTTTTATTTTTTATGAGAATGGAAAATCAAAGAAAAAAGTAACAAATACTTCTCTGTTTAACTCCATCAAAACTCCTCTTTAAACCCCCTTGACCAGTCTAAACTAAGTTGCAAGTATCTGCTTTGTGATGGCAGGGTATTGCTGTTGAAATGCTTGTGTTTCAGCTGTGTGAAAGTTGCATAAAAATGCACAAGGGATAAGCAGAATTTATTTATTTATTTAAAGATAAAGAATAATGGTGTGAAAGAATGAATTAGTTATGGCAAATCTTATTAGTGTCCATTGTAAGCAGAGAAGCAAAGACATGTGGGAGCACTTGCAAAATTATGCCTTGTTTATTCAGCTTTGTAACCAAAGCAAATTTTTTTTGCATAGTGTCATTTATTTGGCAACTGGAGGGGTGTGGAAGGTGTGTGTATATGTAGCAAAAAGTAGGGGGTGGAGGGGAACACAGTATTGGTATTCCATTAAAACTTATGGTTGGTGCTTTGTTTGTCAGGTTTTGGCAAGTCTTTTTGCTTTGAAAGCCATTCAGAGAGGATCGGAGCAGATGGCAGGGAGATCCTGTTTGTGTTATTTTTGGACATTCCCATTGAAAGTCTCAGATTGTTGTCCTTTTTCCTTCCCTCCCCCACTTGTGTATGCTTTTCTTTCTTCCTTCCTTTCTCTCTTCCTTGTCGACTTTTTTTTTTTTTTTTTTTTTTTTAAAAGCATTTATTATTAATAATACAGCATCCTCTAAAAGCTGTGTATGTTTCTGACAAACTAAATGGTGGACATCTTGTTACTGTCTCTGTGTATTTGGGAAAAGCTGAAAGGGGACTGCCTCCTCCTAACACTGCATTAGGAGAAAAATTTGAGTAGAGAATGGAGAGAAGAATTAACATTTTGGTGGGTTCATCTTGATAACCTACTTTTCCTGATAGATTGGCAGATGCATCAAGCCTAACCAACAAGTTTATATTGAGGAACTTCAACAAAAGCAAATTTAGTGACTTGCATGATGTAGGCTTGTGGCCTCCCTGATCCTTAATGCCATTTGGTAGAGAGGTCTGATAGCAGACAGACTTGAAAACTGAACTATGCCCTGTTTCTTTATGGTCTTCTCATGTCACTTCTGTGATTCACTGGTCTTAGGCAGCATTAAAGGCTTTTGTTCTCATCATCTCTGCTCAGATTCGTTGAGAAGAAGGAACTTCACTGCCTTACATTCCTCGTATAAGTAGTTTTCCCAAGCAGTAATTTAGCTTAATATAAGACCGCTGGATATGTCTGCAGAGCTTTTCATGTGGAAGCCTTCACCAAAGCCCTTCACAACCTTTGTGCAGGCACTCCAGCAAAACTGAGCCTGGTCCAATCAGTTAAAATGCCTGGCTAGCCCAGATCTATCAGTAGGGATGTGCATATATAAAGAAGATGGGAGGTCTTGGCTGGAGTCGGTATCCAAAAGTTCAGGTGATTCACCCGAATCTCATCCAATTGATTAAATCTTTTAAGCTAAGCTGGAAATCTCGAGGAAACAAGCTTTCTCATGTCAGTGATTGTTTCCAACTAGAAGAAGATTACTTAAATCCTCAAATCTTTGCATCAGCTGATGTTAGAGATGTTTTTGCACAGGAAAGGGCTCTATAAGGATTTTAAGCTTTGGCCCAGGAAGAACAGCAAATGAACTTTTCAGGCTTAATTGAACTACCCTGACACTGTACAATGTTTTGGCTCAAATTTTGAGTTAAAGGTGATGATTCATGCTGGTTTTCAGGTTGCTTGAACGAGTATCCCCACATCCTCAATCTTTTTTTTAACCAATGCACTGAGGGAACCCACTTCAGAAACTTTCATTTCATTTTTAATTGTGAAATTAAAAGAGTAAAGGTTTTGAGATCTTCCAGTTGTGTAGCATCCTGCTAGGTGCAGGAGAGGTCTGTGTAGGTACCACTACCAAGATCATAGTGAATGGTACAAGATGTATGGAATGATGTCACTTAAAATGTATTTCACTGTCTAAAGCTACAAGGGGAGGAAAAAAAAAAACGAAAAAAAAAAACCAAACCACCAAAGAAACCTCAAATTCACCTCAACTTTGCAGTTATCTTAAGCTAGACAGCAAACATCCACTTTGCAGGCTTTTGCTCTGCAGCAATGACTTCTGTGCCTGCCTCATTAAAGTTTGGCAGCTCATTCCTGCTACCCACTGCCCCAGCCTTCTGCTCATTGCAGACAGAGCTGCCTTGCCCATGTGAGGTTTCCCTTTGGGAGCTTCCAGTGATAAGGGCTTTCCTGGTCTGGCGCATTGAGAATGGAGCCAAGCTACAGCCTCAGCCTAGACAAAAGGCAAACTCGACCTACTATTTATGTAGTTCTTTAAACATGATTTAACCTAAATAATGCACACTGTGGCTTGGCCGAGGGAGAGGGAGAAGCAAGAGGTTTGTTTCTAATGAGCAGGGAGACAACACAATTAATTACGTATGAAAGACAGATAACAGACAGCAAACTGTCTACGGCCGGGAGAAAAAAATACCGACATGAACAATTAAAGCACCCACGTGACAGAAGGGTCAGTGGTTTCTCATAGAGCAGACGGCTGGGTGCAGCCTCTGGAGAGCGTGTGGGGTGCTTGGGGATGGGGGCGGGCATGGAGTTTCTGGGCCATCCGTAGATCCTCTGTCAAAGTTGAGCAGGTGCTTCTGAGGCTGACAGGCTGCGCTCTGGGCATTATTTTCATCACATGAGCTTTTGACAGAGAGATTGGTAGCTACTAATCTGGGTGACACGCAAGATGAGGAGAAGAGCTGTCGAGGTGGGAAAAGCAGAGCAAAAGCTTTGGATATGATGAGATACCTTCCTTGAGATGCTGTAGGCTGTGCGGAGAAGAGCTAAGATGAAGGGAGATTCTCTTCCTTTTTCTCTTTTTTTTTTTTCAAATGTGTTACTTTTCCTCATTTTCTCTCAGAGGTGGAAGCACAAATCCCAGATGCCAGCAGTGATTTGTATTATCTCCTCCTCCCCTCCCCCCTAACACATGGCAAAATTGGTGCCTGTAATAAGTTATCCCCCCTTTCATCCTCCCCTCCCCACAGGCTTGTCCTGAAGTCAGCCCTTGGCTATAAAGTTTGGAAGGTAAGGGCCGATGGATTAGCCTAGGGAAGGGCCAAAGGTTAAATGAGCGGGGCTAGCCACATGCAAAGGGCTGCGATTGAAATATTTGCTGAATGCTGACAGGCAACAGAATAGAGGCAGACAAGTGGTAAATTCCTGTTTTCTCCTCTAATTGAGAAAATATTTTGAATGGTGTTCAGTCAGACTGCAAAACGAGACTCTGGGAACGTCAGCCAGCTGGTCCATACAGGAGGACAATTGCTGAAACACCGCTCCGGCTGAACCTGCTTCCAAAAACTTTTCACTTCTGCTTGCAGAAGTCCCTGGGGCTTGGGGATTGCAGTTTGCTTGGTCATTTCTCCAATGCTGTACAGTGTCGAAGTACTGATTCTGTGAGCTCTAAATATCTACTGCATAGAATTTGACCACTTGTTGATGTATTATTTGCTGTCAGATAAAACTTCATTGTCTAGCTTCTCTCATGGCTTATACTGCTTACAGCATTAGCTTTACAGAGGCCTGCTTAAAAAAAAAAAAAAAAAAAAAAAGACATTGTGAGGATCCAGCTGTCATCTGTTGGTCAGGAAGTAAATGAGTTGCTTCAGTGGACAATTTGGATGAGATGTAACTGCATGTAAATTATGACAATTTCTCAGTATTTGAGTACATCCACTCTTAGAGTGCATATATTTCAGGACAGAGTAATAAAACATTCTTGAATGGCTTTGCCAATCTGAAGTAAGATCATAAGGGAGAAAGAGATTGAAAGCAGCTTTTCCCCTAGGAGGTCATGTTGGAGCCAAAGGAAATTTGTGATGTCTGTATCCTTTGATTGTGTTTTTCTCATAGGTAAGGCTGATGGCATCAATTTTAGTTATCGCTTACACAGGTTTGGAGTCCAAATTTGTGCTGATGGAGATGCACTCACCTCTGCTTTGCCATTAGCAGTGAGGCTGATACATGATGCCTGCGCACACAAGAGCAGGCGTCACAGTCATTGTGAAAGTACATCTAGTCAGTACATCACTGCAACAGGAAACTGAGCCCAAGCAAAGAGGGAAACTTTGTCCAGTGTGTCACACACAGATCAGCTGTACCTCCTTCAGCTCAGCACTATGGTCTCTCTTGCTTGGTGTCATTGTGGCAGCTGGGAGAAGGGAATTCCATTCAGGTGTGTCCTGATGTGACCACAGATACTCTGCTAGACTTTTATACCCTGACATTTTTCTCCAAGGGGTGATTTAATGATTGTCAACTAGTTGCCCTAAGCCTTCTGCCTCGCCATTTCCCAAATACTCCTGCTGAAGCTGATAAAGTCCTGAGAAGGTTCCAATTAATGTAATTTCCTTTGCTTAGAAATCTGTGGTTAGTTAAGGAGATAAACAGAAAGGACAGGAAGATGTAAAAAGGAGTAGTTCATGGAGCCAAAAGGCAGCGTGAGGGCAGGAAGAGTTTACGTTTCCTTCTATACGACTGTGCCATAAAACTCAGAGATGAGCTTATAAAATGTTTTTTGGAGAGTGCCACAGATGCCAATACAAGCTACATTCGAGGAGGAAGGCTTTTGGCAAGGCTATATAGTATTTGTGGCCAGCAAGCTACGCTACATTTGGACCCTCAAAGGCTCATGCTCCTTAAAGACACCCAAGAGAATTTCAGAAGCTTTTTCTTTTATTTTAATACTCAGTATGGTCTTCGTTACAGATGTTAGCATTCATCAGTAGGTCCAAAACTTGTCTGTGGTTAAGCAAATAGAGAGAGAGCTTGCTTTTCTTCATGGATCATCATCAAGTGGAGTATGCTGAGGTCTGCTAGGATTCCCTTCTGGTGGCTTTTTCTTGGACTTGGGGTGTGGATAACCCTGCTTCTGGGAAAAGAGACATTTACAACTACACATCTGCAAAGTGTCTGGCGTTCTGGATGCTTAGCACCATAAATTTGTGATTTCTTTTGGGATTTCTTCAATAGGAACTTTGTGAGAGAGTAGACAGCATGTTCACCAACATACAGTGGGGAAACTGAGGCACTAAAACCCTCCCTCTGCATAAAAATTTCTGTTAATAAAAGCTGAGAGTCCTGGTTCATTCAGTCACAAAACCATCCTTCTGCCTTTAAATCATGGATCTGTCTTGACCTTCCCGTACCCCTCTCCATTGCTGCCTGGGTTGCACAAGTGAGAACAAAGTGTCACTTGTTTGCCTCGTCCAAAGAGCTCACTCAAGCAGGTGATTGTTTTGCCTCCTTTTTCAGCCCTCAAACAAAGTGCTGAAAGTGTTGTCCCGCGATGTAAAACATCCCGTATACTCTCCTGGGACTGAATTTTTCTTTCTAAGTGCAAGTGGCACTAAAAGGAAAAGAGGTCAAAATTGCAGGATACAGGGAATAATCCCCAGGTGCTGAAATTAAGAGAAATGTGAGCCCTCCTCTGCTCTTCTTGTGGAGTAGGGAGTAAGAGAGCTTTATTGGCTCTAGTTGTAATTGCTAAAGAGCAGGGGGAAAAAACACTGAATGAGAAGATGAGAATCCAATCATGCTCAGGTAAAATAAAAAAGGAGGGGAGAAGAAGAGAGGAGAGGAAAAAAAAAAGAGGAGAGGGGAGGGGAGGGGCCAAAAAACCTACGTCATTATTTTTTTTTTATTATTTGGGGATATTTAAGAGGTAGCAGATCCAATAACAGTATAAAACCACATTTTGCAGCAATGTTGGTGGTTCCCAGCCATGGATCCCTGCTCACCTCCAAAAGTGAGGAAGTCTTTATTTCATTTCACAACACGTGTTACATTTGCAAGAAGATGTGGAGCTTCAACTCCAAAGTGTCTCGGACCTCAATACCCACATGTATCTAGGATGCAGACCATGGAACTGGAAACATGTGTTTTATTCTTAGAATTAAAATATGAAGAATGAAATTTTCTCTGTTTTTATTTCCCTCCCTGCAAATCACAAACATGATAGCATAAGTCATCTTCTGTGAAAAAGGAGTTTCTAAGGTCTACAGTCACTTTGAATACAAAATGATGTCTTGTTTCATTTTGTTTGGCCTGCTCTGATTTTGAGTCAAAACTAAAGAATACAAAAGATCTTGAGTCAGTTATGCTTTTGGTTTTTATTTGAATGTGAAGCCCCAAAAAAATGGAAAGGGGGAGGGGAGACAGGAAATTAAAATCGAAACTAAGAAAGAAGATTTGAAGAAGCCCAAGAGAAATGGAAAGTCTGAGCTTTACCAAGGTGCCTTCATCTGTGACGATCTGATGCTTGAACTAAACCCAGTGTGAAAAATCATACTTCTTCATGCGGCAGAAAGAAAAGAGCTTCTCTCAGGAGATTAGTGAGCCTGGCCCACTCAAAGCTTTTAGCTTCTAAAATTGTGCCCGTAATACCAAAGTCTTTTATTAGAGCTTTGTGGTGAGAAGAGCTGAACTGCTTTGGAAATCAGTTTTCATGGGAAACTGAGTCTTGGATATGTTAGCTGAGTTTCCAGTGGTTATATGCATGCTATACTGCTGTTTCAAAAAGCTTAAATTTCACAGTTTCCAGGTTAGTGTATCTCCAGAGTCTTCTTCATATAGACCAGTGATCTCCAGTGTCTTTTACACAATTGCTTAGGACTGTGTATCGAGAAGAACCAGATTCTGACTAAAAGTTTTGAAATTCAGCCCAGTCTACAAAGGAAATCCCTTTTTTTCCTCCCCTTGTCATGCATGCTGTCTCATTCTCAGTGGCTCATTTCTCATGAAGAGGTTAACAGATCCTGCTGCCAGTCCCATGACACAGAGTTTCAGTGAAGAAGTGACTGAAAATAAATCTGGGTAAATGTCTTGTTAGGGTGTTTGTAAACTGACTCAGCAGCCCAGACCTTGCTTTTTATCTTCCCCAGTGATTGTGGGTGGAAGAGATGATAGCATTTCAAAGAAACTGACTTTCTAACATCTGGGGCCAAAAGGAGTAACTGTGCTTTACAGTAAGGGCTATCTACATTGTAGTATTACTAACTCAGTTGCTTCCCCATTTCTGTAGCCTTTTGTAGCTGAAATAATGACTTATCCATTCCTTTATCATACAGGACTTATTTGGAGTATTTTAGAAATTATAGATATAGTTTATTATTCTCCCATGACTTTGCTTCTTACAGCTGAGTCAAATATGGTGTTCTCTTATAGGTGAAGATATGTTGAAAATATGGTGAAGTAACATGGCTAGGAATTTGAAACAAAGGAAAAATCTGTTGAAGTTCTGTTAGAAAGATCACCCTCGGATTTTGAATGGAAAAATTAAAAAAAAAAAGCATCCCTGTCTACATAAAAAATGTCATTATTTTGTGAAAAAGTGCAAAAATCGCAGTGTTTTTCAGGCTTCGGAAGCGTACATGGAAATCTATGGTGCTTTCACAGGATTCATGTGAAAATAAAATGGCTTTGGGGGCTGTATTTGCCTCAGAGTGGCCAGTGATTTTCTGTTACTGATGCCATTATGGTATCTTTACATTCAGCTGTTGCAGACACATGAAACAAAGAGAAAACCCTGCAGATTTTGTTTACTCCTGGAATGGAAGCAAAGGTCTCAGCTCTTGTATTTGTGGTCGACTGTGATTCAACACCTTGTAGCTTCTTGTTTTCTTCTGAATTCCTAACTGGATACTGAAACAATTGTTAGGAGTACTTGGGAAAGGTAAAGGACCTTCAAATCCCCTGAGTGTTAAAATGAACTCTGCTGGCTCTGTGTGGTTGCCAACCACCTGATGGGTTGGTAGCAGTGACATGGGGAACTATCAGATTGGAGGGTCTCAAATCTGCTCTCACATCTTTCCTGCTTTGGACTGGCGATGTGATTGGGTTTCCTTGGACACAACATCGATAGTTCCCAAGTATATTCTTTCTCCCAGCATAGGCCTGACACAGCACTGAAACAGTTCTTCTTCAAAGATCAGAATCTCCTTTGGTTTTGCATGGCGTAGGTGGGCCATCTAAGTTTCACTGTTAGTAATTGTGTAATAGTTCCTGGTGGAGGTTGAATGACCCAGCTCTTGATGGATTCAGGATGTCTGACTTTGTCCAGTGTTTGGATAGCAGAGCTTTTCAAAGTCTAATGGTTTGTTGGAGTAAATGAGTGAGTCACATATGGACACCTGAGGTCTACAGGATGGTTCTGAAATTGTGTGATCTGAGATACTTATGTTAGTCTAATTGGAGAGATAAGTCTTATAACAAAAAGATTTCTTGCTCTTAAGCATAGGCAAAGGGTTAGAATCACAGAGACTCACAGGGTCTTACCAAATACAAAATACTTGCAAGTGGAAAAGAAGTCTAGAGCCTCAAAATTAGATGGAGGATCTGCAGTAAGGAACAAGGGAATAACTCTAGGGATGTGCTTTGTGGTAAGGTAATAAACCACACAAGCAGAGTGTGGATCAGCAGGGGTTGTCAACCAAAACCTGAGGTGGAATTTAGTGCAACACCAATAATATGGTAATAAGTGGACTGTGTCTTAACAATGCAATATGCAGATGCAAAGTATGTTGGAGCCTCTCTGCGCAGACTAAGAATGTGAAAAGATATTCTGTTGTATCTTGGTGGTCAAAAGCTGATAGAGCAGATGTGAAAGTTGTTACCTGTGAGTGGGAACCTTCCAGCATCTCCTAGGGTGTCACAGACAATTGCAAAATGGGGAGCATCCTTATTCTCTTCACAGGATTAATCTGTTGGTTTTCTGAGAAGCTGGCACCCCATAATGGGCACAGTGTTCACAAGTCAGCTTGGATGCCATTTGCTCACTATCAATTACTCTCATATCTCAAAACAAGAACCAAACAACATGCAGAAAACCCTCCCTTCTTCTCTTCATCTCTCCCCACTTTTGCATACGGCTCTCAGCAGCATTTTAGTGCTGATTTTATTTCAGTACATTGTTATTCCAAAATAGAGAATTCTGATTTAATATTGTATAGGACAAATTGTGTTAGACACCATTCCCCTTTCCTTTCTTTGTATCCTATTTCTGCAAAGTAATGACAGACAGTCATGTATCCTCATGTTTCAAAGAAAATCCACGCAGAGGAATTAGATTGATTTCTGTCTCTGAGTGCCTTCCTGTTCACTGGAACACCTTCCCATGTAGTAACATAACATCTAGTATAAGGACGAGGAACTTGACTCAGAGGTACCAACTCTTGGGAACACAAATGTTCAGCTGTAGGAAATAATTCTGTTGCAGCCACACTGTGGAAGCAATTAGGTGGTGGATAATGGATGGTCTACAGTAAGGTACAAGGGAATTACTACATAGAGGTGTGTCGTGGTGAGGTCATAAACCACAAGAGCAAGGTGTGGATCAGCTGGTGATGTCAGCCAAAACCTGTGTGGAATTCAACTTCTGAGTGGGAATGGACTTTCTCTCTGACAGTTCCTGCTATTGCTGCTTCTAGCAGATTGCTTCCCAAAGCTGGAGGCCTTGCTGCAAAGTAGCCACAGCAGTACTGAAGGCAGAAATGCCACTGTGTTTCGGCTTTAGGCAGTTTTTTCTGTTTCTGCTATCACAAAGTATTTTTCATTCACAAAACAACTCCTCATTTCCAAAACCACAATGGTTGCAAACAGAGTAATGATCACACTTGGAAAAAACTCATCCTGCTCTACTGCAGAGTCAAGCTGCAATGTGAAAACATATGTATGAATCAGAAGATAGAACCAGCAATCAGAATCACCTCTTCTCTTCTGTGTTTGTCGAGGACTCAGGTGTAAACATACCATTAATGGAAGAGCTCCTTCCCTAATGGTTTCTGCATGAACACCTTTCCTTCTGGGAAGCACCTGGGTTTCTCTATGCCCACGTGCAAGCCCTGCTACATCAGAGAGGGGAGGTCTGTTCTTTCTCCCCATTTGTCTCTCCCTGCAGGGGCTTCCCTGCCATGATCTCATGGAGCTGTAGTGGTAATTATTGTCATCTCATGACACTGTGGTGGCTGCCTTGAGATGAGCCCAGTGTATGGCTTCTGATACCTATCTCTGTGAGAGGCGTGTGTTTTTGCACACACACTTCTCCACTACCCACAATCTGCACTCTGCAGACAAACACAAGTTGAATTCTGCTTCTGTTTCTGGTAGGTAAATACATATGCAACTGGGTAAAAGGACTGGAATGCAATTAAATTCCTTATCACCACGTGCACCAGCCTTTTCAAGTGTAAGAAATGCATCACTGCAAATTAAGAAAAATTGCAGTAAAAGGTGTTGCAAATGCAGTTTTCTTGCCCCCTTTTTAATTTTGCTGAGTAAATAGCTGTGTAGTTTTCATTTCTTTTATATTATTTTTCTGAGGTTTTTATTTCTTTTTTTTTCATTCATTTTAGTTTTGAGGTTTTCATTTTAGCATGAAGAACAAAAAACTTCTAATATTTCCACAGCTGTGCTCACAGGCTTTCTTCCTAGCCTGGCACAAATTGTTAGCAATGGCTCTGAAGTTTCTTGAGCTTTTTCATTTATTTTCCTTCTGAAATAACGAGCTATGTTTATGCTCAGAAATTCTTAGGGCTTAAAACCTGCTTGTGTTTAGGAGAGCAACGTGGAAATAATCAGACATTTCAGATTCATTCTGCTTTTTCCCTTTTGATTTTTTTTTTCCTGCTTTTTCAGGGTTAAGAGCATTACAAACTAGTATGCATTAAAATCAGAGCAGACCTGCCCCTCTCTGCATACCCAGTCACATCCTTGCTCATCTTCTTGAGGAGCTGTACAGAAAAAATTGGAGAGTTAAGGAAAATCTGAGATGGGTAACACAGCTGTTGTACTCTCTGCAGTCTGTGCATTTTCTATATTTTTGTCCTGGAGAGATCTCTGTTTGCCTCTTCTGGCTGGAGGTTTCTCAGTGGGAAGCTCCTTTCTGGAACACCATGCCTTCTTGCCAGGGGAGCAGCACATGGCCTGATCCCTCTGAACAGGTTAAATAAACAGGAGTGTGTTTGGGTTAATTGTCACTGGTTCTGCTGCTCTCTATTACTGATCTATCTGGGAGTCTGGCCAAGGAGCAGATGTGAGAGACAGCATCATCACATCCTTCCTCATCCTCATTGCATCTGGCTTCATCCCTCTTCTTCTTCTTCCTAGCCCCCCTTCCCAACTACTTTTTTTCCCCCTTTGGCTGAGCAAAGCGGCCAGATGGCAGTGAGGTGAACAGACAACAAGTGAGCCATGGCATATGGGCAGCCTGTTTAATTTCAGTTCCTGTTGGGAAGTTGCTTGCAGGGAGATAAGTTACAAAAGCCAGACAGGAGGAAGAGTGCAACTTGGAGGGGAGGAGCAGGAGGAAGGTGAACATTCTTGGGATGAAGCAGCTCAGCTGAGGGAGGTGGTGTGCAGAGGACTGAAGCCCTGATCACACTTCTGCCACAAAGCAATAAATAGTTTCCTAGTCAGTTTGTGTAGGAAGCCTTGTCAGCTGCACATGAACAGGAAAGATGGAGATTCTGTCCTCAAACGAGGAGGAGGATGCATCTCTAGTTTCCATCTCACTGCCTACCCATAGGCAAGCTCACTGCTGTTAGGAAGTGTGACAGGAGGATGTTCTTCCAGCTGCAGGAGAGGAGTCATGTTACCCATTGTGGTTTTTATTTGTGCATATGTTTGTGTATGCATGCACGAATTTGCGTGCCTCCACTTTTGTTTATGTGTTTTGCTCATACACTGCCGTGTAAGAATGCAAGATCATCTACTGCATATTCCTCTGAAGGAAAAAGCATTACTTTTTAAGGTTTGTTTCTTTTTTAACAACACCAAATAAAAATTGATGCATACAAAAATTTAAAAAAAAGAAAAAAAAGAAAAGCAGATTATTGATTTATTTGCAGCTCTTTCTCTCCTATCCTTGTGTTCATTTCATTCCATTTTCCTTTTTGGATCCAAAATATTGGCCACAAACTTCTTGCTATCTCTTTATTCAGTTCATGCATTTTGGCTTTTGCTGGGGGAGATGACTGTAGGTCTTGCTTTGAATGTGCCTCAGTGGCTTAGGGACAAAATTAGGCTTAATTGCACTAAATTGTAGTTATGTGAGGTTTACTGGATTCATTTTGGTGAATGGGAACTTTGGGGTCTGGGTGAGGGTAGGTCTATTTCTCAATTGTTTTCACAAATATGCTCATTTTGTATCAAATCTGTATTGGAGTGTGGTTGACAAAACTACACTTCCACTACAGTTGTAGAATAAACTTGCAAAGATTTATTCCTTTTGATGCTGAATGGGATTTGGGGTTTCTTAGTACCTGCTCCCATCCTCTGCATCACGAGAGTGGGACGCTAGCTCTGTGTGGATGAGATTCAGCTGGGAGCTGCAAGCTTGCACTTGGCTGGATGAGGGAACCTCTATAAACCAATTAGCTCTGGAAATATCAAACCCTGTTGGCAGAATACAGACTGTCCCAGATTGCCATTGCACTCTTCTGTACAAAGAACTCTTTATATGATGTGAGTTCTGCGGAGAAGTTTTAATTCACTAGAGAGTCTGTAGAGAAATTATTATGCATGGCTGACTTGGTGGAGAAGAATTTTGACTTCCAGCTTGGGCATTCCTCCAGTGATTAGTTGTAACATGAAATAGAAACACAAACCTGTGATTTATTGGTGAAATATTTAAGATAGATTGTTAAATTATTCAAACAGCAGAGTTTAAAGTGAGCATGCAAGCGAAAAAAAAAAGAAAAAAAAAATGTCATCCAGATAAGAGCTTGGCTTTCTTGACATTTGAAAAACTTGTGTTTGGATTCACTGTACATTTGAAAGAAAATCTTCTATTTCAATATGGAGAGACTACACTATAGAATGAAAGAGTTCAGCCTATTTTAAAATTGCTAATTCCTACAGAATGTATACTGTTTTTGGTTTCTGTGCACCTAAATTTCTCCAATTTGATGGAGATTACTAGCTTCTACAGCCATCTCTATTCTGAATATAATATCAGTGTGACACTTTAAAAGCAAAGTTGATTGGACTTTGACACATCTCCAGTGAAAGCACGTGGGAAATACACATCAAAATCCGTAGACAGCTTTGAAAAATTCAGCTCTTTCTCTTCATTTACTCCCATTTCAGTACCAAAAAAAAAAAAAAAAAAAAAGAAGAAGAAATGTTTTTCAAGTCTGACCTCCTAATGTGAGCTCTCCTTATTGGGTTCTGCAGCTGAGAAGGAGAAAACTTGCAAGGTCTAACTCTTTCAAAGATATGGCAGCTGAAAAGGAGATAATTAGGACAAGCAAATCCAAACAGCACTTTTGCAAATTGTATTTATCCTTTTCTTTTTTTCTGTGTGTCCATATTCTACTTTTCCACCTGCCTTCAAAGACAAGCTGATAAAAAGGATTTGCTTGGCCTTTTTGTTGCTGGTGCCACATGCATGGGGGGAGGGTGCTGTTTGTATGCTGTGCTGCAAGACAGATGCTGCAGGTGAAATTGCCCCAGAGGGGCAATCCCATCTGGAGGGGAAGCTCATGGGAGTGAAGCCCTTCTTTTTTTTTTTTTATTTCTGTTTTTCGGGTCTTGGCTCTGATGTTGGACCAGGTTCTTTATGGCTTTGGATGCACGCAAGTGTTTATGGAGCAATCAACTCTTTCGGCAGCAGCAACCATCACGTAATGCTTTGGTCTTTTGTAGTAGATTGTGTGTGTGAGAGCTGAAAGCTCTGAAAGGAGGGAAAGGGGTTTGCTTAAATGTGAAATGCAGGGCTTTCTTCCTTGGAAAGAGCCTACTTGTGTTTCTTTATGCTTTTCAGCTCAAGGCTGAGAGCGAACATGCGTATGTGTGAGGGCGTGCTCACATCTGTGCCCATACAGTTGCTCAAGTGGGAAAAAAACACAGTTGTGGTTCACACAGGAGGAATTTCTGATGAAGACAACAGTACTAAGCAGAAAGGCACATCCTGATCTGTGGAAAGTGAGGGGCACACTCAGGCACGCATACTCTCTGGGCTCTGCATAATGCGAGCAAAGTGCTGCCCTTTAATGAACGTAACCTATGGCGGCTGGGATGCAGCCGGCCAGACCCCACCATTAATAAACTGGGAACATTCTTCTCCTTTTTAGTCCCTTTCAATGCCAGCCCTGTGGTTTGATCTCCCTTGAATGCTGCTCCCCCTCATTTGGGGCTCCAATTCTGAGAAGATTTGGTGCATTGTTTGAGGTCGCAGGATGTCGGATTGATTTCGAAGCTTTTGTATTGACTCCGGGCTCCTGAATGAAGCTGTCATGTGTGTCTGTGGTTGGCTAGCAGGCTGTCCGGCTGCAAGCTGTGCCTTCCTTTGTTGTTTAGGCCTCATTGAGCTGAGGGAAGAGGCTCATTTCAGGGTGATTTACCACCACCCAAACACCAGCTGTCTGTTGTACTCCTGCTTGCCTCCACCTTGGATTCAGCTTCCCCCTTCTCCTCTCCCACTCTACAGTGTCCCTCTGTGGACACTTGGGCTTGATTTCTTCAAGACTTGTGTGTCACCCCTGCAGAACAGCATAAAAACCATAAATACTGATTATACCGTTCACTCAATGTTTTTTTAAGCTCCACCAGCTCCCCCCCCCCCCCCCCCCCCCCTTTATTTTTCATTCCCAGGGTTCACCATTGTGGTGCTATACAATTTCTTTTCTTGGTCAAAGAATGAACTGTGTCTGTAGGAAAGAAATACATGATAAAACCATCACGTTCTCCCATGCTTTTTACTTAGTGGTCTAAAATAGTGCAAAATGGTAGTGGTTTCAATTAAACGTAGCTGTGAGTCTCAGCAGCATGGCAACAGGTTGAATTGTTCACCTTTCTTCTGCAGGATATCAGGCAAGGTGGTTGCAGAGGTGCTTCCCTGTGCTGGAAATGTTGGGATATTTGAAAAGATGGAGAAAGAATCAGAGAAGGACAGCATTGCTTACCTGCATGCTCATTCCTTAGCAGGGTATTTCGAAACTGGAAAGATAGGGAGAGCATGAGACATTTGAAAGCCAAGGTCAGATCTGGGACTTTCCAAGGAGAAATGGAATCTATCCCCAGGGCTACATTCCAACTTGAGTATGAATCAGGAAAGCAAGAAGCAAAATAGTATGTGTGCTTGACCCTGTCAGATGAAGGTGCAGAGTACCTGGACTTTCAAAGGAAGTGCTCTGCAGCTGCTGGCACTGTCCCACTTTTGGCAGTGTTCACAGCTTTGTTGCTCAGAGGTCTTTGGAAGTGTGAGGGAAAGACTGTGCCAGTGCCTTGGGGGTGAGGGCATTGCCAGTATTTTCAGTGGCTGCTGCTCAAACATGAGGAATGCTGATGAGAGTTGAATAGATTAATGCCTAGAAAGATGTGGTAGTGGCAGCACAGTGAGTGGAACGGAGTTGCTGATCCAGGCCACCCATTGTGCTGCTGTCTCTGGCCACAGATTTGGAAGAGCAGAAGGAAGACCTTAACACAGCTTGTGTTAGACTGGGGTGTGTAAAAACCTGCTTTAAGTGAGTGCCACCCCCTCAGAAGGGTCAACTTTGGATGTTTGTGCAATAGGGTGAGGAGCCCATGAGCTCCTGAATGAAATAGTGCTCATCATCTGTGAACAACAGAATGGCTGCATGAAGCTCGGTGACCAAATTTTTCTTCTCATTTATTTCCCCCTCCTCCCTGCTTCAATGACACTCTAGAATCCTCCCATGAATCCCAGCCAGCTCTCCCCTAGCACAGAGCCTGGCGGCTCAGCAGAGGCCTGCCAATGCCATGTGCGTCATGTCTGACTCTTCTAAATGGGGCTGGCAGCTCTGAGCATGGCAGTGATGCTGGTGTTTGCCACAGCCTTGGGGACAGCCTCGGCAGCAGGGATCTGTGTGCTCTCTGGATCTGCTGGAGCGAAGGCAGTTGTGACTGGCCCTCATTTGACTTCTGGGTGACATGGTTCAGTGTTTCTTGACCACAGGTTTCTAAAACTAGTGACCAGTCGCCCATGAAGCTGAGATAATCAATCCTGTTATAATAATTATTATTTTTCTCTCTCTTTTTTCTTTTTTTTTTTTTTTTTCTGCAAACTTTGGCTAACTGCCAGAGCTCACAGTGTGTTGAAGTTGGTGAACCCGGTGGGACTCACCAAATGACAGGGATATAACAAGTAGAATCACAAGACACTTTTGCTTTCCTCTTCTGTGCTCACTACGGAACCTTCTTGCTCCTTGCCTTGAGAAGGGGAAATCTGGAGATGTGTGGGAGCCAGCAGAAGCCAAAGCAAGCTCCTCCACTGGAAATGATTGTGCCTACCTGCTTCTAAGCCACAGCATCACACCAAAGGCAAGAAGCACAGGAACACTTAATAGTAATACATCTGTCAGTTTCCAAGATCACAGTGCTCCTCCCCAGATCTGTTATTAAAAGGCTATGAAACATGGAATGAGGTTTTGTAAATTAAGAGCGAATGTCTGTAGCACCATCAAGTCAAAGCTCTTTTCCTTCCCCTGCAAACATCAGGAGTGCAGGACTGTCCTGCTGGATGGAGCAGAGAGGGGTAGATTAGGAGGCAACAACTACGGCAGGATAGAACCAGTGAGGTGTTTTAATTTCTTAACAAAATCCTTGGGCACTACAAACTGTAAACTAACACAGAAATAAACAAACAAAAACTTGCTGACCCTTAGCACCCTGGAGGGTTCTGTTTCAGATCGCTGAATAAAAGCTGAAGTTGCATATGCATGTTTAATATAACACAAGGCACATGCTGCGGCAAGCATGCTTTCTTCTAATCTGGTTCCAGACAGAAGCATCCAAACAGAAGCCCCTTTCCCTATCCCCACTGAACTGCCTGGTGTATGTGAGGAAACCCCTGAATGACAAGGCCTCCATCTGCTCTTAAACAGAGTTGCGACTGGCTGCAAATGTTGTCCATATGCTTTTTTTTTTTTTTCCTCCTTTGCCTTTCAACTTGGCTGTCTAATGTTAGATACCTATTCCCAAATTAAATATCAGTTCATAAAACAGCTTTCCTAAAAAGGTGAAGGCATTAGCTAATTCAGGTGATGCCCATTAAGAAAGGTACATCAGCAGTTGGAAATGGAAGGAGATAAGGTTATTCAAGCAGCATATTGTTTCTGTTTGCTTTTTAAAAGGAATGGAATAGCCTTTGCATTCTTGCATTATCAAGGAAAAAAACACTATCAAGTTTTGGGTTAATATCTTCCTTCTGTTCTTGACTGTCCACGTGATTATGGTTTGCCATCATTTCTGTGATATTTCCAGCCTTACAGAAGAACACTGATGTAGCTTGCTGTGAGGTTGTTTGTCTGGGACTGCATTGTACAAGCCAGAGAAAGATGTAAAAATTCAACTTTTTCCTTGGTTTTTGGTGTTCAAATGCGGAGCTTCTTATCTTGTAGTAATGGCTTTCTGTGTGCACTGAAATAAAGTGACCAACCACAAGTGATGTGTGGATCCAGTTGCCTAAACAAAGGTGTATTACTGCTATAGGCACCCTGAGATGTCTTGCACATCTGTTAGAAATATGGGCTCTTCATGAGGCCCTCTTGTATCTATAACTTGCCTTATGTACTTTTGGTATCTAGAAGGTCGCCTTTGCTTAGGAATATGATCATCTCTTTGTGCTCTCATTTCTTTGTGCTCTCTTTTCCAACATAATAGCTTAATGCAATTACTTTACTTTTTAGCTTAATCATTTCTTTCTGGGGAATACTTTTTGAAGATATTACAGATTGAATTACTGAAGTTGTAGGTATGACCTTTACCGTGCCCCCTGTTTCAGTGTCTCTTTTGCAGAGAGAAGGTGGAAAAATAATTTTTGCACATTATTGGGTCTTCCTGAGACTGGTGAGATGCTGGGGTCACCAAGAGAGACACCTGGCCACTTGCAAGCTCTTCCAAGGTGACCTGAAGTTTATTGGCCTGTTTGTAATTTCTGCCACCAAGGGTCAGCTCTCCGCTGTGCCCTGACAGTGAGCGATGGCTGCAATTCCTTTTAATCATTCCCTTTCTCATCCTCATCATTTAGTTTAGAGCACTTCCACTTGGTTAAACTCATCAACTGCTTTAATGTTGTGGTATTCTTTTCAAACAAATACATCCAGATGAAATCTTATGATTCTCCATGGCTACATATGAGAAGATTTTTTCACCCTCTTGCTTAGCTGATGCTGAGAGTATTTGTTTTCCAGATGCAGACAGTGAAAGTTTTTGGAAAGAAAAAGAAAAAAAAAATAGGCCAAGTGTGAGTCTATGGGAAAGTATATAAATATTATGTGTTCATGGGATCTCAATTGTGTTTTTGTTTGAACTTAATCAGCATTGTGACCAAATCTAGAATACCAACTCCTTTCTGCCATGGGGATTTGTGAAGATTTGGAGATTATCATGTTCTGATAAAAGAAAAAAAACTTTGATAAAGAACAAAAGTAATTCAAATGATCCCTAGAAAAAAACTAGGTTAACATGAGAATGCTGTTGCTCGGTCAACCTAAGGGGTTGTCAATCAAAAGGAGTTGGCTGAACTCAGCTTAAAACTGCTATGTAGGCAAATGAAAGGTGAGGAAATTGTTCCTCTGGAAATCTCCATTGGACCCAGCGTGCTATTTCTGTGCTGTGCTATTGCTATTCAGTGTTTATGCTAGCGGACTGTGGTGTTGGGTGAGGTTGGTCTGTTGAAGTTCTGGCAAGGATTTGGTATTAGTTATATGGACCAGCTGTCTGAATGTGGGTAAGTTATGCCTGTAGGCCTGTATTTTGTGGAATCTAGTTATGCTAAATTCAAATTAGTACCAATTTGTTAATGGTGAATGTGAGTGCTGACATAGGATCTGTACCTCAAGTCACTCCTGGCAATTGTGCTTCATGAGGGCGATGAATTTATTCCTACCCATGTATTTGTATGAAAATCTCCAGGTTGAAATAGCACTGGGTTGAAATAACCTGTTCTTTTTCACTTTGGTTTGTTCATATTCCTGCTGTTATTTTTGCAAACACTGTGTTTTCCTTGTGCCCCTGTGTGACTTCACTGATGAGGTAATGATGGTCCCTGGAGAAGTCTCCTTAGTAGCTTGGAAGCTATTTCTTTATGGAAGAGTGTCTCAAAGCAATGAAAAATGAGTCCACAGGTTTCCCTAATACCTTCTCTTTCCCCGTCTCTTGTCTTAAATACAAATAACTCAATCTTTGATTTCAGGTTGTGATGGTATTTTTCTTGCCTTTTCTCTTGCAGGGAAAAGTCATTGGAGATGCAAAACTGCTCATGAGCTGTGGTTGCAGAAAAGGGAAAAATGCTCAAATGAAAGACTCAGATCAGGTCAGTCGATATGTACTTTTACTGGAGAAGAAATAAGAGAATGTGTTAATCTTTGATTGATTTAAACTGTGCAGCTACATAGCAGGGTTCCTGGACACAAATAGAATATTTTTCATGGCCAACAGTGATACCACATTAATGTTTTTGCTTTTGTTTTTTTGTAGAAAACACTTTCAAGCAAGATTAGGGATTTATTGCACTGAGAGTGGGAATGCCCCAGCCTGACTTACTCCCATCTGGCTTATTTACTCATGAATTCCGGTTCTTCTTAATAATCCACTCCAGGCAGTGTTTTCTTAAAGACTATTACTCTTCTTTGTTGGCTAAATGCACACAACCTTTACTCTCTTAACGGTAGCTGCCTGGATATGCAGTCATTAAAAAGAAATGTGCTATTTTCCTCATGATTTTGTTCTAAAGTGACACCAGTAGAACATTCCTTATTGAGATTAGACATGATAAACACGTAAAAACTTGTTCACAGACTGAAAACTGGTGGCCAGGTTTTAATATCCATTACTCAGATTGAATGGACTCTTATTCTAAAATTGGTCAAATTGACTTCAGTGGGACTACTTGTAGGATCCAGCAAATGCAGAGAAGGGGGAATGTGCTCTGAATGACAGAAGATAGTTTATTCCTACCATTTTGCACTTAATCTGACCAGCTGAGTTTGTCTCTGAAAAAATTTTTGGTTGATGTTGCCTTCTGTCCTTCTAACTAGAAATGTCTGAATCCAGTGATCATTTGTTCCAAAGATGAAGTGGAATCTGGCTTGAGTAGAAGTGTTTTAATAGACAGTGGGTTATCCAATATTCACTGCAGTAGAGAGAAGCCATTGATCTGAAATATGAAACAACTGGCTGATTGCTGCGTAGTGCAGCTTGTGAACACCTGTGTTCAGGTACACATCTGAAGCAGATTCAGTGTGCAGAAAAAGTCTGGGAGCTCCAGATGAATTGTCTTTGGCAGAGGGATTGAGTTCTTAAGAGGAAAGCGATTTCATTTTCAACATGCATGTTCATCAACCTAATTAATAACAATATTGTGGAGCTTTCCAGAGAAGATCTGAGAACAGATCTGTCTGTGTACTGTGGTGGGCTGTGTTGGGAGGTACATTGTTGTTCTCACAAGTGCTTTGTAGGATTGAGTCTTTTTTTTTTATTTTTAATAATATTGTTAAATAACAAAATCATAGCTCTGCACTATACTATCATTTTGTGATTGAGATGAGGATTTATATGACTTCTTCTTGAAGAATAACTTCCATTCTCACAAATACAAGCTTAATTTTCTCATGTTGAAGTTCTATCACATCAAGAGAAAAATATAATTGAAACACTTCAGTGAATTTTACTCTTGTATTTTGATATACAAAAGTAGCTCTTGATTTACCACAAGGATGGAGCAGAGTCAAACCTCTTGCAGTGGAAATTAAAAATGGAGAGGGAACATCTTGATTGCAGAGGAGCAATTTACAAAACATCATTTCTAACAAACTCTATGTTGGACGTAAAATACGTTAATCACAATACTTAAAATGTAGAGAGCGCAATAGCTTTTGGTAGGAAACAAACAATCCAGACAGTTAAATGCTTTATAGGACAGCAACAAATTAGTCCTTATCCCTGGTTAGTTTCTGAAGTCTAATTTTTGATGTCTAGTGCTGTGTTGAGCACCTCAGGATTTCTTTTCTTTTCGTTTTTTTTCTTTTCTTCTGTAACAGCATAAATTTTGGGGCAAGCATTAGATTCAGTTTGGAAAGTGCATCTGTTGTGCTTCTGTCAGGATACTGACAGGATTTCAGGGGACAGGAGGTAGATAGGGAAGAAGTTCATACAGGAGGGCGGGTGGCAGGGTGGAACATTTGTCTGTGAATGCAGGACCTCAACTCAGCTTATAAATTATCCCTTGGGCCTTGTAAGTAAAAGCAGACTTCTATGGTGACATTGGCTGGGAAAGGCAAACACTTGCTGACAATTGTAGGCTAATCCTTCAGGACACTAATTGCCAGAAAACCAAAGAAGCATTATTTTAGAAACAGCTTGTTTCACTTTGTGAAGGGGAAAAACACTGCATTGGATTTAGTTCTGTTTGCTGAGGTCTTTTCCTCCCTGCACCCAGTCTCAGAATTTACAGATGTACCTTTATTATTGATGCTAGGGACTTTTCTTTTCTTCTTCTTCTTTCTTTCTTTTTTTTTTTTTTTGGTCTTTCTTTGCATTTCCTATTAATGCCATCGTAACTCTGTGAAAATGCAATTTTTTTCATCTGCTTGAGTGTAAGCAAAAATAGTTATATGGTTTTAATATCATGACCCGTATAGAGGTTTGGGACAAGCCACCTACATTCTGGCAGAATTTTTGCAGAAAAGCAAGCAAACAAAAAAAACAGTGCTTAAAAAAAAAAAGAAAAAAAACTATATGTATATTTATCACACTTTGGAATCTTTTGAAAGGTCACAGACATGCTACTCCACCACTGAAAATCTTTAGTTTGACCAAGATGTGACTCCATTGCTGCAGATTTAATGTACTGGTATTTTTCCAACATTTCTCTGGAAGGCAGGACACCTTTACCTTTTCAAAATGTAGTCTGCTTTTCTGTCCCAAGGCCCCTGTCTCTATGGTGTTTTCCATGATGCAAATTGCCAATGGATTAATCTTGACCCTCTCACTGTTGAGTACAGAGGTCCAAACAGACTCTCATAAGGATGAGACTTCATAACAGTCACAAGGAAACCAACTGTCATGTTAAATTTTCGCTTGAGCTGGACAGGGACCTGTGGTTTATATTTTATGGCCTAAATCAAACCTACATGCTGAGGGAAAAGGCTAAGCAGTTTGGGTTGAACCCTACAAAGTATTTGATAACTTCCAAGGAAGTACAGCTGGGTATACTTGTCATCCTCCATCTTCATTCTGTGCCATGGACGGTCTTGAAGTTTTGGGTTGATAGAGTGGGGTTACTGAGAGCAGTCTCGAAATAGAGCCATTTCTTGGCAGCAAAGCCTCAGCGTCCTTGGCTGCCACTGGCACCACTTCTAGTTGTTTGTGTGCTCTGTGGGAGTGAAACTCATCTGTGCTCCAAGGCCAAGACCAAATCTCTGCACCACAAACATCCTACAGTAATTGTAAGGTTCATATAAGCTCTTCAGGGTGATTATTAGTTTCCCAGTAATTTATGCCTCTCTATAAATTATTATAGTATTGCTTATTACTTGAGGAGCATTTTGCATAAGAATGGCAATCCTGGGTTAGAATTTCCTTGTGCTAAATGGTATATTAACATAAAGCAAGAAAAATGGTTCCTGGTGAGTGATTTCAGCTGTTTTATACGTTCTGAGGAAGAAAAATGTCATGACAGGGAAATCGTGTGGGATGACAAATAGCATGTGTATTAAGGGCATGCGTAAGGTTGAGAACCAGAAGTAGCAAAGAGCTCCTTGCTCTCAATAAATACAGCTCTGCCTGTTGGGTTTTAGTTTTATTTGTTTTTCTCTGCTTCACCCAAAAGATAGGCTCTTCATCATAACTCTTAGTCTTTGATTTTTATTTTTGTTATCATTTTTTCTGGTGGCTCACGTGAGTTCAAGTGTTACTGCAAACTCAGGTCCTGTGTGTCTTTCCATGTGTTTGTTTTTAGTTTTAATACGACAAATGTATACCTTTTCTGGAAAAGGTATCCATGCTGCAAAGTAATTATTTACTGAATGGTAGATCCAGTTCATGTTGGCAAGGATCAGATTAATCATTATTAATCATGACCTCTCTGACAGTAACCTCATCCCTTGCCTAAGTGCTGTTCTTTATTAAGAAGTAATAGCTATTAAGGGATGGTTGGGCCACTGCTCTCATTGCACCAGCACAGAGCTGGGGACTTCGGGCAGAATACAGAGGAACTCAGTTTAAAATCAAAAATAGGCACACAAGGTGCACATTCCAGAAATAAAATAGGCAATTTCCCCTGTGGGCTTTTTCAGCCTCATCTGAGTATTCTCCCTCCTCCTGAGGTCTTCTAAGACTTTGTCTCCTTCCAAAGGTTGAATTCATGGGTGAAAAAAACAGGTGTGGGGTTTATTATTATTATAATTCTGCTTTTATTATTTAATTATTTATTTAATTTGGGTAGGTCCCAGTGCAACCTAATGTATGTCGAGGCCTGACCCATTCTGTTTATTATAAGGTTAAAATTTTAATGTGTACTCTAGTGGCTGCAGATTGTTTCAGTAGCTAACAAGAGTGGAGATAGTGTGAGCTTACTGGGACTCCAATTATACCAAGCAAACTCCCCAAATCCTCAACAGTTTTGAGGACTTCTATTTTCCTTGAAGAAATATCACGCTGTTGAAGGTGAAGTGTGTAGCAATGTTCACTTTGTGATCGAAGATGTGAGGACTTCTCTCTCCAGATGACTGGAATGAGATTGAAGGCTTATATAGAAAGAGTATACATGTAGATGTTCATACACATATGTGTATATGTGAATATGCCTTCAGACTGATTGTGAAAACAGAGATCTGCTGACAGCAGACAGTAATTCAACTTCTGTTTACTCTGGATTTCCAAGTACTACAAATTTCATTTAATAAAGTAAAGCACTGCTATCGATAGATGTCATCATAATTTCAGCAAAAATGTAATGGGTAAGATACTGTATTGAAACTAATATCTTTCCAACTGCCTGTTCCCCAAAATTTACTTTAGCTTTTAAAATCAGGCAAAATTCTTTAGAAGAGAGCAAAGGAAATAACATTTTTTATCTATCCCTTTGATACCTAGAGGGTAGCAGTGGTGACATGGAGCAAACATGCCATATTCTTTTGGTCTCTACCAAAGTTGTTCTGGTCGTATCATTGTTTAATGTTTGGAGGAATTTACTGAAAAATAAAAATAACAGCAAAGACAAAGTGTCTAGTACAAATTACCTAATAAACCTAACCAAAATTTTATGTGGTAAGGGCTACTGGTAATTTCCCACCTTAAATAACATGGGGGGAGCTTGACAGGAGGAGAGAAGGGTAAAAAGTATACAAATAAACCCACTTCTTTAAATAGCTGACTGGCCTGACCTGAACTGTGTTGGAGCTAAGTTCCTTTGGCAGCTGGTGCTGCAATGTCTGTTGAGGGCATAGCAGAGGGCTGAGACCAGATTTCAGGAATCTGCCTTAGCTTCATCTGCCTTGCATTCTTCCACTTGTCAGTGAGAAATGTACTGAAGCATGAGGGAGTGCAAAGGCTTCTGCAGCCACACTCCATCTGAGTAAGTCTGGATAACACACCCCCATGTTTAATGTTTCTTACTGCTGAAAGAAATCAGAGAAATAAAAATAAATGAAAGCATTGGCTAACTGTTGGAAAAACACGGGTGGAAGAAAGCAGAAAGAGAGAATTGGGGGAGTGAATATATTCCTGCATCTGCTGCTTGTGGCAGAGATTTAATCTCAGCATGAAAAATCATTGGATTTGGCATGGGTTATAAAGTGATTAAACAAGAAGTAAAATACAAAGAAGACATGAATTGTCTGAGGTTCCCCAGCAGTAAAGCACCCTTAAACATATTTCACTCACTGAATGAAACAGGACAGGTAATCATATAGGGAACACAGGACCATAGGGAACTTCCATGGTCATCCAGTCCCTGAGATCTTCAAGAAGCAATTTATGGGTAACAGTACTGATAAACACGTCCAAATTGGCACTGATACATACTGAAAGCAATTCTTGAAGCTCTGTCATTACACTCACCCCATTAAAAGACTATTAGTCTTTTAATTTTCAAAACACTCATTCACATAATCACTACATCCTGTTCCTGGCACCACATTAGTTGTTTTATTTTACCTTCAGTGCCATGAGTGTTGGCCTCAGCAAGGTGGAAAGACTTAACTTTTCCATTCACCTGTCACAATTTTCTAGATACTGAAAATGCTTTAGATGGGTAACTATTTCATGTGATGAATTAAAATATTGCATAAAATTCAAGCACAGATTACTTTTATCATTTTTATAACTTCCAGTCTCTTATTTCCAGGGGTATCTGCTTGGGAACAACAGGTATTTGAATGAAACTCACCAGCCACCATTTCTCTGGACATCCCCAGTTCCCAGGGCAGCTGCCATTTAGAAATTGCTGTATTGAGTGCTTAGCACTTATGTTCCTGGTGGTTTGAGTGGTTTTCTTGTTTCATACATCTGTTGTGTGAACCAGAAGTTGTTGAGCAATGGTAGTTGGATGGATAGGTCCACATTCTTCAGATTTATGTAAGTTTTGGAAGGATGGTGTTATAAAAAAAGAAAAAAAAAAGAAAAAAAAAAAAAAAAAGAACTTCCCAGTAGTAAACCTCTGAACTGAACAAAAGAAGTTGGGACTGTGGATGTCCTTTACAAGTTCAGCTGCAATAGCCCTGGGTTGAAGCAGGTTACACCTCCCATTGTACAATGCCAATGGAAAGCTGACATTTCTAAATGACCTTTTATAATTACCTATTTCCTTTCCTCACTCATTTTATGAATAGTCTTGTACTAAGTTCAAGAGTTTCCCACCTTATGGTCTCCTCTTACAGTTCATATTCATTTCAAAATGGGTTTGGCTTCCTGTAAAGTGTAGCACAGTGTAGACTGAAGTTCAATAGAACCTTTCCTTTCTACAGGAAAGGAGAAGGGAGGGAAAAAAAAAAAAAATAATAATAATAATAATAAAAATCTCATAGTGCACTTTTATAGGAAAGGCTCCAGAAATGGCAGACAGCAAATTGTGGGTTTGTTGGGTTTTTTTTGCCCCCCTCCTTCTGAGGCGGTTCTGAATGCATGCTCTAACACAGTGTCCTACCCCTGCTAAAGATGTAAAACGTAGGGCTCTGACCTTTTCTAATGAGTGATGATCCCATGTCATTTTCCCTCCTGAAATGGAGTATATGAGTACTGGCAATGAGGTTTTATCCAGGTTCTAATGCAAGAAATGTATTTTCCAACTTGATCCTGTTCCTGCACTGAGATACATTATTCTTTACTTCCTGCCCTAAATTGGTGTGGACTGCACTGATAGGTCCTTGTTCCACCTCAGAGGTAGAGTTGTTTCAGTGGTGATTGAAGGGAAGCTGTACAGCTTCAAAAAGCAATTTGAGAGCCCTCTGAATGAAGTACTTCACACATGAAAAAAACCTGGTGTTATCAATTGTCATCATCAGCCTCAAATCCTGGAATTTGAAAGGGTCATTTTTACATGTCAAATGCAAACATGCAGGAGTGTGCTAAAAGAGAACTTAAGGAGCTGAAGAAAATGATGCTTGATGTCATTTCAGGTTTGCAATCCAGGAGAGCATTAATAACTGTTTTGTTGCTGTCCTTGATACTCTCTATACAGAAAGGGAGAGTAAGAAGTGGGAAACTTCACTGTTAAACATCTCCAAGTGTTCCAGTGTATGCCTCCTGTTAGGAGCTAAGAGGAGACAACACAATCAGGGCACAAAAATCCTGGAGGTGAATGTGAAAAAGGTATAGCTGATGATTTGGACCAATCTGATTATCATGACCATATTCCCACATTACACTCTGGAAAGATCTTTAGTGGATGCCAACATATGAAGACAGCATGGCAGGGTCAGTGTAAGTCAGTCATCTCTTAGATGACAGATGTATGTGAATCCAGATCTCATCTTCTTGGAGGTTTGTGCAAACTGAACAGCCTGCTCAGAGCTGCTGGGATCTGTAAGATGCAAGGAAAGTGCAAAATGGAAAATGTGTTGGGCGGCAAATAGCAGAAGGGAAGAAGGACCTGTCATGCCTTTATCTTTGTGGAGAACTTCACACTCATCTTGGCACGGGCACAAAATTTACCCAAGCAGAATTGTGTCAGCTTGCCCCCACATTTTTACTTGCATTGTATTGGAATCAGTATCAAGACAAGATGAATTGAAACCCTAAATCCCAGCAAATCAGCTCCCTAGAAATGTACCCAGTATGGTGGTTCTGCATTCAGTCAATATTTAGTCACTGCATTGGTTATTCACAAAAAGCGTACCCATCTGAGTTACTTTTCTAGCAGCTCGGGTAGTGGTTTTTCCTGTGTTTCTTATGGGAACAAGTTTTGCTGTTGAGTTGACCATGCTGATAGGAACATTTCTTGCATTGCTCCATCTAAAATAGTCTTTTCACAGAATCGCAGAATGGCCAGGGTTGGAAGGGACCTCAAGGATCATGAATCTCTAACCCCCCCCCCACCACATGCAGGGCCACCAACCTCCACATTCAATATTAGACCAGGCTGCCCAGGGCCCCATCCAACCTGGCTTTGAACACCTCCAGGGATGAAGCATCTGCTCTCTGGGCAGATGTTCCAGCACCTCACCACTCTCTGTAAAGAATTTCCCCTGACATCCAACCTCAATCTTCCCTCCCTGAACTTAAAATCATTTCCTCTTCTCCTGCAGTTATCAACTCTTATAAAATTTGTAGGCTCCTGTTTGTAGGCTCCCTTTAGGCACTGATAGGCTGCCATGAGGTCACCCCATAGCCTTCTTTTCTCCAGGCTGAACAAGCCCAGCTCCCTCAGCCTGTCTTCACAGGGGAGGTGCTCCAGTCCCCTGATCATCTCTCTGGCTCCTCTGGACCCTCTCCAATAGCTCCCATATGTATTTACACTTTTGTTATGTTTCATTTAGTGAGTTTCTTGTCTGAGCATACAAGACAGGATGGTGACAGAGAGCAGGAGTTGAATGTGTACATATAGGTTGAGTTTAGAACTTGGTGTTAACGTTCTGGCTTGCCAGGGATACAAGTGAAGAGATATTGTCTTGAGACACACATAAAATATATAATATGGTTAATGTAAATATCTGTGAATATACCTGTGTGTGAGTGTGCATATGTATAATATACATGTATATATGTATGTGTGAATGTATACATATATGCAGTATGTATATAATATAAATATTATAACATAGATATACGTGCTTATATAATAATTGTACATTTTATATATGTGCTATATATACAATAGGGCAACAAAAACATAAAAGTAGTGTATTTGACCTTTTTTTTTTTTTTTTTTTTTTTTGTGAAGCACTGCCCAGATACATATAGCAAAGCTAATTAAAAACATACTGCAAGTTATTTTAATACTTTTTGAGAACTTTTTGAGATGTTGAAAATTACAAAATTTGTCAGCACTGCAAGAGTATTCTGGATATTTCTTCCACACTCAGTGTGTTAACTTATTATTTTATGAAATAATACAAGTCCAACTTTGATAACTATATAAGAAAACTTATGTATCTTCTTAATAACAAAAACATGCATCTTCACAGGCACACATGTGTAGGTGGATTGAAAGATTATTATTGGTAATCACTGCATTTTAATTGCCAAGTTGCACAAGTGCATTTAACACATAATACACACAGGTTTCAATTTGACTTTGTGTGTGGCAGGCATAAGGGTTAGCCATTCACTCTACCCTCCCCTCCCATAGCATTACACTGTCACCTATGCTGGACACATTCAAGTTACTTACAATGCTTTGTGTCAATTGGTTCAACTTTACAGAGATGCTTTTTCAGTCCATCTGCCATGATTCCAACATAACCAGACGTTATTTAATTCCTGTAAGATCTCATCTCTCTTTGTAGATCCAGGATAGCAGCATTGGTATCCTTTGTGTTAAAGACTGGAGAGCACCCAGAAATTAGAGTGGTGTGAGACTCGTCTAAGATAGGTTAACACTGGCTCAAAACTTAGTGTGGTTCCTAATAACATCTCAACTCAGTAAAGTTTTATTCTTTTGTTTTTAATGTTGTATCTCTAAATGATCTAGACAAAAAAATCTGATCTGAAAAGTGTGTGGGGGGAAGCCATATGATTCTCAGGAGTTAATCCTCTCACAACTGGTTTCAGCCTTAAGAATGTATTCACAGCTGGGTTATAAACCCTCAAAACCAGTCAACTTAACCTTAACTAACACAGCATTACTAAGGAAGTGTAATGGGATTGTTCTGCTATGTCTCATCAAGCGTCATCAGTTTAGTTTACAACTGGAGGTTGTAATGTGCAAAACCATTTCAAGAATAGTATATTACTTACAGGAATTATTGAATATTAATGGCTTTTTTGTTTGTTTGTTTGTTTGTTTTCTGGAGAAAAACAAAAGGAGAGGGAAATGAAAAGCAACAGGAAACCAAACTGTCCTTCTTCAAATACTAAAGTAATTTTGGAGGGCAGCAGGATCAGTCTGACAGCTGAGTGTTGGTGTAGGCGACCAGAAAATCAATTCTCCTTCACCACTGCTGATCTATTCTACAAACTTAGCCAAGTTATTTCACTTTATTTTCCCTCTTAATCTTATCTGTTCAAAGAAGTGAGTTATTTGACAGGGGAGTTATTTCAGTCTGTTGTTGCAGTGGCTTAATCTCTACCTGCAAACAGGAGAAAGCTATGAGGGAAGAGGCTCCATGTTTTGTCCTTCCAAAAACACCCATTGTGAATATTTTAGTTGTTGGCATCAAGTCCTTTGTAAAGAGCTCAAATGTTTTGGAACAGAGAGTAAAGTGTGATTGCCATATCCCAAAGATGGGGTCAGGAAAGATGATAAACTTAACCGTTCCAACTCAACAACCTTCTCATTGTATGCTGGGCTGCCTGATCATTTACTTATCATAATGTAAAATATGTGATGATGAGATGATGTAAGAGTTTCCATTTGGGTGCAGATATTTGTCTTGTCTGTAGGTGCTATGGACTGAGAATTCAGTAATTTGCCTAAGGCTCTGGAGCATCTGTGTCAACAAGATGACAAGAAACTGCAAGACACTTTCCATGGACTCTGTGTTCTCGTGTGCTGAAAGATGAGATCTGTTGTAGGTAACTTTGTAGGGCACTCCTATGGTTTGACTTTATATGAGCTGATTCATGTGTGAATCTTCCATACCTCCCTCCACTGTTTTAGGATGTTTTAGGAGATGGAGGCTCTGAGTTGAACCACAGCTATATTCTTAATGAGGTTGACTGAAGCCTCTCTCAGCACACTCCCTAGAAGTCAGCGGTTGTATCTAGAAAACAAGAGAATGAATTGTAATGAATAACAGCCTGCAAAAGCTTTTACATTCCCTTTTTATCATTATCAAATCATGCTGAAGAGGCTGCAGGGAGACAAAACTCTCAAACTTCATTTCCATGAAGCTGCTAGGATGAAGACAGGGCATTTCAAAAATCAATACTGAAGATTGTATTCCAAAAAGCAAATGGGAGAGTCATTATAAGCTGCTTTCCTTCTCATCTCTAATTCCCCATATTCATAACTTAAGCCCTGTCATTTGGATTTATCCTCTGTGGCCTGCAGTGACACCAGGAAAAGTCCCTCTTTTTAATTCTGTGGCAAAAAAATAACAACACTGCGGGGTAGGATCATATCCCTACAGAAGTTTTAGGGCTTAAACGTTTCATCAGATTTTGCTGTACTCTCCCCCTCCTGTTTGTCACCCCTCTCTCTCCTCTACTGTTATACATCAATCATCTTCTTTCCTAGAGGCTAGAATACAAGCAGTGTAATCCCGGAGTGAAAGGCTACCGATACAGCCAATCCTGCATGTGATTATTGTTCTGTTCTGCTAGATGCCATCATTAGATCTAATGACAGGCTTTTGCTGATGGGCACGTTTCAGCTATTACAAAGCAATAGGGATGCTAAACTAAGAACTCAGTTTTCTGGTCATTGGGTGATTTGTTGTATCTCTGTTTACTTCTATTTTAAGGGGCTTTCTAAACTTCTCCTGCTTTTATTACTTCTTGGTTTGCATTATCATGGCATTTACAGCATTATAAATGCAGGTTTTTCAAACAGTAATATTTTTAATTGTGACCTGGAAACAAACCTTCAATCTGATTCAAACAGCTCAGCTGAACTTTTCGTAACAAGTAAAGCACTGGTATTCAACTAACTGATGACTTTGAAATAAGGAAGGCTTCCTGTTCTTTTGGAGAAACTACTGCAAGCTGCCTTCAGAAGAGATTTTTTATTTGTACATGCGTGTGCTTGGAAGTTCAGAGTGTGATTAGAGGAGAAGGTGATGTTAACTGCAGCAAAGTTCCCTAATAATAGATGCAGGAGAAGCTGATGAACAACAGTTGACTCTTGGCAAGCCCAGACAATGCCAGCTTGTTCCAGCAGCACCATCTCCCTTCTCCTGCGTTTATTGAACTGGACTCAAGATCACATGAAATTCTGCTGGCAAGTTTGAGAATGAACTCTGGTGGGAACCCAGTACTTTCTCTCATCTGTTAAGCCCTTATTAAACCCTGCCATTACTTTTTCTAACTCCCCTCTGGACTTTGAATTACACTGCTCTGAACATTGCACATGTGAGTAAGAGCTTAAGGTCTTGCTGACTTGGGTGGTCCCATTAAAAAAGACCAGGTTTGCTGTCTTGGCTGCAGAGCCATTCCAAACATTGCTGCTGTTTTTCTTCCCCCAGAATTTCTCACCTGTTTTTTTTTTTTTTCCATGCTCAATCTATTAATGTGTGTTTTAACCAGTTAACTTTGGAACCAAAATATTAACTGCACAGGAGGCAGCTATTCTAAAGGTTCATAAAATATGTATCTGAGCTGGGAATATAAAATGCTCCCATTTTGTAGCAGACAAAATGGATAAAGTGCTGAGTGAAAATTGAGAGGGACCCAACTCAAACCTTTGAAAATTCCTGCCAGTTGCAATGCACTGTATTTATTTTGACTTGGAAGGCTCAATCCAGTCCAGATGAGGTAATTTGGTTGGGAGCACACGTGTCCACACAGACCCGGGAGGGAGGGAAGCGTGCAGGATGCTTCGGCCCTGAGGTGTTGAGCTGCCAGGCAGCAGTGGTGGGAGCAGGGCTGGCAGCCTGGCTACGTGTTGATGCTGGCATCAGAGCGTAACTTAGGGGTGGAGATGTAGTAATGTTTAAGTTCATTTCTTTCAAGACAGGAGGGACTGTGTAGCTTTTGTATCCTCAGCTGTTTGCTGAATCGGATAAATGGAGGCAATGCTTGATGTGCTCCAAGAATTTGGAGATAGGGGAATATACTTAGGAAGGGTGGCCTGTAGTTACTCTTTCATAGAACTCCACGTGGCAGAGAGCCTGTTATTTCATATGCACATCTTTCAGCTTGCTGTCTTTAACCTTTGCCCTCACAGCACCTGATACCTGCTTAGCACCATTTTCTTTTCCCCTCCCTCTGCTCGTACCTCTTCCCTCACTCATCTCATCAGGAAGATTAGTAGCTTGGGCATTTTTCTCTATGAAATTTCACTTTTCTCTCCTGGAGCTCTATCTCTTCCACTCACTGCTGCACCCAGCAGGTGGGAACAGCTCCTGTACCCTCCATGAGACGCCCCATCCTTGCTCCCCCATCTCCTCCCTGCCAGAACTGTGTTTGCCAACACTTTGCACAAGGAAGCCACCTCTATAAAAATAAACCGTGTTGAAATCTGAGAGACAGAAACCACGCCAACCTCACACTTCATTATTGGTAATGGCAACCTACTTGATTTCCATTTGCAAGCAGTAGCCTGCATACGTTCCTCACCGTGTAGCCCTTATCCCTGCCCTGTTTTCTGCACAGTTTCAGGTTCTCTGTGTATGCTGCTTGGTCTGCTTTGTGGTTTACTTGCTCTGAGCCACAGACACCCTGTGCTGAAGGGAGCGTTGCCTGCTTCACAATTAAAGTATGGAAAAAAGCCTGTTAAGTCACTGAGTTAATTGCTTCGTTATCACCAACAAAAGGTTGCCATCTGCAATGGGCCCAACACTTTCCTCCAAACAGCTTTTCCTCCGTAAAGTTTTGCTCCTCACTGGCTGTTTTTATTTCTGATTTGCACTAGAAACAGAGCTGCATTTCCTTTTCTTACCCTGAAGAGCACTGCCACATGGGCACTGCTTGGGGCCAGCTGGCTGCTCAGGCACTGCACTCCTGCACCTTGAATGCTGCCTGGGCTGAGTATTTAAGATGAAACTTTAGTTTTCATGTCTCTGTTGGGCGGGAAAGGGAAAAAACAACAAAAAAGAATGATGGTGCAGGGTCAGTGGTAAGAGAAAGCAAGTTTTAAATCAGCAAGGTGAGTGCTATGTTGCTGCCCGTATCCTGTTCCCACTGCAGGAAGGGATGTGGCTCTATCTGGGTCCTGAAAGGTGCTGTAGCCACGGGGCCCCACAAGGGCTGGAAGAGGGGACATACACATGAGGCCAGAGGAGCTGCCTGTATTGACTTTCACTCGATTTACTGGAGCAATTGAGTTTGTCAGGGAAATGCGAGACGGGCTCAATCAGCTGTCACACTGAGACACTCCTGTCACTACTGTCAATAGCTTCGAGTTTCTGATCCTTTCTCAGATTAGCTCTGTGCCAGAACATCAAATGAAAAGCTGTTTGGGGCATGGGAAGGGGAGAAAGTCTAAGCAGTTACCTAGGAATCAGTTTACAGACTTCAAAGTGCTGTCAGGTTTATTCTGATGGCATATAGCAATGCGCACGGAGCAATAATGTGCTCAGAGTGTAATTTAGACTTTCCTCTTCAGCCCCAAGTTCACTCCTAACTGGAAATCAGGGACATGGGAAGAATAGAGGCATCTCTCCCAGCACTTCCAAATGGCGTGCAAATGACCTTCCTCCCTTGGAAGAGCTGCACTTTAACTTGCTGGAATAAGACTCCTTTCTTATCTTAGCTTTCAGCCTGAAGGACTCTTCTACCATTGTTGTGGCATTGAAACGAAGCTATTTCTTATGTCGTTGGGGCACAAAAGGTATCCTCTCAACAATAGGCCAGGAGGGAAAAGAAAAGGGACAGGTTTGTTTTGCGCAGAAATGAGAAAAAGGAGCTGGGGGATATGTTGGCCAGCCAATTGGAGCAGCTTTCTGGCACTGTTGAGGCATACGTGTGGGTCTGCCTGTTTGTTTGTTTGTTTGTTTTCTTTGTTTGGGTTTTTTTAATATCTATATTTTATATCAGGCAAGAGCTTTGTGGATCAACGTGATCTCTCAGGACATTTTCCTAGAATTTTTGTTGCATCTGGGACAGCACTATCAAGAACATTTCATCACAAAGGATGTCACTATGAATGTCTCTATGGAAAAAAAAAAAAGGTTTCAGAAATAATAATAATAATAATAATAATAATAATAATAATAATAAACCTTCAGGGAATGAACAAAGTCTTATTTTTCAGTTCCAGCTGAAAAAGCTTATGGCAAGGTGAAATCACCCATTTACACAGAAGCCAACAAAGCAATGTTAATCCTATTAGGAAATAATCTACCACCAAAAAATAATAATAGGGGCAGAAAAGGAATCCTTTTGAGGAAAATTCATAGAGTAATTCCTGTGAGTTTTCCATTTTCTTCTCAGGGCTGAGATGTTAAATATTTTGCTATCAATACGTAAATTATGAAGATTACTGTTTGCTTTGCACTCTCACAAAGTAATTAAGCACAGGAAGAGCTGCATTCTGCTTTGGTGCTTGTCAGCATTATTGCGTTGTTTAGGGAATGATCCATCTTTTTGACCAGGGCTGTTTTGGAGTGTGGGGTAGTGTCTATAGAAAGGACTGTCTTATATAGCACTAATGTGCTACACTCATTTTTAGTGCAATTTAAGATTTTGGTTTTCTTACCCATTACCCAATTCCAGTTTTCTGTTGCTTTGAACCTCAAAATATTAAATCCTTCACCTTTTCCTCATCCACTGTCCCAAAAATCACATCTTTCCTCCTTCCTGATTGCTCAGAAGAGGACGATGTATGTGGGTTTTAATACCAGTGGCAATTATATTTGATTCCCTGTGTGGCATGAACATGAAAAGACCACAAAAAAACATGGGAAAACAGAAAGGAAAATAACAACAGCACATTGCATTGTCCTTACAGAGTATTTCAAAGCTAATGCTGGATACATACCTTTCTGTGACCTTTTCCTTAGATTAGTGGTATAGGCAGCTGATGTGCTTGTATTACACATTCCGATGTAGAGTCTGACTCACAAGCAAGTTTGGAATGTGTGTGTGCACACATGTGTGCTATCTAAGGGTCTTCAATGCTAGTTTTTGCTCTTTCCTTTTTTTTTTTTTCATAGTGTCCAAGGTGGTAGTGATTGTCCATGGGCTTTGTTTATATTCACCTATTGAGAGGAAGCTTAAGAATTTTTGTGAATCCAGATCTACTTGGGATGTGTTAATTTCCAGTATTTTATGTTTAAAAGCTCTCATTAAGTCTGAGAAAAGAGAAAGAAAATGAACATCTTGCTTCTTTCTAGCTGCAGGTGAATGAAAGATTTTCAGCTTCTGGGTCCCTTCAGGACAGTGTAGATACCTATAAAGGGAAAAAATTGGATGAGAAATAAACAACACCAGAGTTGAAAAAAAAAAAAAAAAGTATTAAAGCTACCTCTCAGGTTGGATTTGTTTTTTATTTTAATGAGCTTCCCCAAAGTCAGCTGGCCTTGATAAGACCCTGATGGAATGGAGCATGCCCATCATCCTCAGGTCAGACTTCATGGGAGGGAGGACAGCCCTAACGAAAGGCAAGAAGGCACCCCAATGACTCTGGCTAATTGCCTCCATCCTAGCAGAAAGGGACACAGACAGGGATGCAATCACTCCCTCCATGCTTGACCTCCCTTGCTTGGGAAGCCAGATGGGCAGATGTTGTCATCAGTGGGGAAACAGGCATGTGTGGCAGCTATGTGTCACCATGGGAAGGGGTTAGTGTCACCAAGCTGAGGCTGGGGACAGCTGAGCAGATGGTCTATCTCCCAGTCTAACGATTCCCTTGTCGCTGTCCATCTCTGGGATTCTTGGGGCAGGTATTTCCCTCCGATCGCGTGTTTGTGCAGCGCCTAATTGCAGATGCAAGGGGTAATATAAATAATAAGGTTAAAAGTCGCTCTTCTCGAAGGGAGGTGAAAAGGGAGCGGAAACGGAGCTGCTACTCAGCTTCCCAGCTTTTCCTGCAGTCAAAAAGAGAGTGCAAAGGGTATTGCAGGATATGTCAGAGTATTTAGTCTTGAATGGTTTGCCATCCTGTTTTTATTCCCCTGCAGATATATTTCAAAGAAAGCGTTTAGATGGAGATGATGACCCCTGTTATAGCTGAGGTTGCCTGTCACTTCCCAGGATAAGTCCCTGGTGCAGTTGTTTGGGCTGTAGCAACATGCAGTGTTTGAGCTGAGGGTTCCCTGGTTGCACATCTGACTCTTGCCAAGTTCATTTCAGAGGAGGGCCATTTTCAGTGAGACACTAAAATCTTGCTGTTCTTTATCACTTGGAAAGGTAGTTTTTCTTTTTGTTCTCCCTTAGTTTAAGGGAGTTTAAGTACTCAAACTATTCCAATTACACCAGGATACATGAGCCCTTAAAAGAGATAGGAAATTCTCAGATTAAATGTACCCACATGCTGGCAGTCCATCCTATTTCCATTAACAGAAATATCCCAGAGAATAAATGTACAGGGAAGACATCAAACAAGCCGCAATGTGAGGATATCAGTGGATTTGATAGCTTTGCCCTCATGTGTTGAGGAGTTCACAGATAATCCCAGGTCCAAATGAAATACTGCTAGATAAATACTCGGGTTTTCCTTTCTTTCCGGAGCTTTCAGGAATAAGGAGAACAGGCTTTCAGGTGAATTTTTTTTTGAGAGTGAATTGTCTACATGTCTTTTGCCAGATGTTGGTAATTCATTAATTGCCAAAAGAGCAGTTTGCCAGATGCATGGACGGGTATGGTAGCTGCAGAGGCATTCAGTGACTGAACAGCAGCATCTTAGTATTTCTGTTGCCCACATTTTGACTTCAGCTGCAATGTTGTCTCTGATCCTGTACTCATGGCACTTGCTAAGACGTAATCCTAGAAGTCAGAGAACAGTGAATGAGCATTTATAACCTCTAGCTCCTTCAACACTCTTCACCTGTGTTTCTTCAAGACCTACTAAAGTGGCATCTCAGTTGAAATAGGACTCTTAGGTTTCTTCCTTAATAATAATGAAGTGATTTATTTCATACTCATTTTCACTTCTCCTTATGTGCTCAAGATTATACACCAGATTTTTCCAGATTTAATCAAATCTTTCCTGGTCCATTGAAAATCATGTCTGAATTCTTAATCTCCAGCTTTGCCAGGTCACCCTGGAGCTTGTCTTTTACTTAATTGGCTCATCCAAAAAAAGAGGTGGTCTAACTTAGTCAGAAACTGGTGCCAGGAGAAAAATACTGTCTATCACGATAATATAGTTATTCTAGTAATTCAAACGGTACTGCTATTGAAAATCAAGTTTGCATATACATCTGAATGTATTTGCATACACAAATGAATGTGAATATAAGAACATAGACTCACAGAATCATAGAATGGCCTGGGTTGAAAAGGAACACAATGCTCATTTAGTTTCAATGCGCCTGCTAAGTGTAAGGTCAGCAACCACCAGACCAGGCTGCCCAGAGCCACATCCAGCCTGGCCTTGGGTGCCTCCAGGGATGGCGCAACTACAACCTCCTTGAGCAACATGTTCCAGTGTGTCACCACCCTCTGTGTGAAAAATAGGTGAAATTAAAGGAAAATTAATTTAGATTTTCTCTTAAATAGCAGAATTGGCTTTATTATTTTAATGAGAGTTGGAATTCCCTTCTTCCAGTATTGTACTTGCTGCTATGAGAAGGGTACACAAGACATAGCTTCAATAAAGATCATATGGGAGATCATCATCATGGGATCACCATGGGAGAGAGCCATTAATCCTTAAAACATAATTCTCAGCTGTTCCCTGTTCTACAGTGCACTTTTTTTTCTCTCTCACCTCATTTCCAGCAACAGTAGTAAACTGTCCTGCATCAGCTGTCATTTACCCAGTAGAAAAATGTGGGCAGAGAACTGTTTCCATTTGGTCGGTGCAGACTCAGTGCACAGCAGTGAAAAGCTTTCTTTCTTGCTGTGCCAAAGTTCTCAACTTTGCTGATTCATTTCAGTTTGCTTGAGGATCAACATTTGAATTTTTACCTCCTGCCCACATTATTCACTTAGCACTCAGCTGGATATAGGAGTGGAAGGATGATGGCTATTTTGTACAGGCTGAATTTTGTACAGGGACCAGCATAGTCAGCTCTTTTGATTCTTAAGAGTGTTATGATCTGCTGTGTTGTCTTTATTTTTTATCCCTGTTTTTGTTTTTTTTTCTTTCCCTTTAAGTATATGCATTGTCATCAATGAGTGATCAGCATGAAACTATAAGCTCTCTGGTATGTATGATTGTATGATTTTGATGCTAATTCAGGTTTTTTTAGTGCACCAGGCACACAGTCTTCAAATACTTTTACTTTGGTAGCCTTAGCAATTCTAATTTTAACTGTGCTGATAGTGGTTCACATGTAGGTATGATCCTTAATCCTAGAGTGGGTGTGATTCATCACCAGGTAACTATCAGTTCCATGTTGGCAGTTGCAAAACACTTTTCTTGTAAAAGCTGGATCCTCTTATTGGTTCTTTGAGAAACATACTGAGCCATTTCTCTGCTTCTTTACAACAATCCCAAGACTCAATGTCTAAAAATTAAACTATGAATTTCTATGCTAAGTGATTCTCACGGCCCTTTCTGTTCTTTTTTGTATTACATACAAATACGTTTTTCCACCACATGCCTACTTTTTCCAATTAAATGGTACAATTATTATTATTATTATTATTTTTGTTAAAAACAAGCATGACGCTCTATTATACTATTTGCAGTAGGAATGACCCATAATTATTAAAATGTTTCCACTAAGTGGCCCCAAACATTCTTCACTAGCTTAAAAATCAAGCTGAAATTGGAAATGAAAGGAAACAAAAAGGTCTTTCATTATTGCCTGATGGATTCTGAAATGCTAGAAAACAATGGAGTCATATTTTAAAGATTTTATCTCCAGTGGCAAGGCTGGGAAATTATCACTTGATGCAGGCAATGGGAGTGTAGGAGCAGTAAACTGAAAAATCAGGGAAATCTCATTATATTTGTTACAATTAGCAACATTTCACATTATTTTTAAAAATCTCATTGGGTAGCTGTGCGTCTGCCAGGTGCTGCCCTGTACAGAGAGAACTGTGCTCATATCAGTCAGCTCTTAGAAGTATGGGTTTGTGCAACCCGAAAATCTGCCTTGGGAAGTCATGCGGAGCGTAAGGAAAAGCTCAGCCTGCAAATCTTGAGCTTTTGTATTTAAGGAGATGTTCATGTTGTGCACATGTTGGGCAGCCTGTGGTAAGTGGCACAGCTTCATTCCCTTGTTTGCCCATGTGCTGAGCAGGTAATAGTAAAACAGAAAGCATGATGGAGCAGAGCTAAGCCAGGTGCTGTGAGGCTTCCCTGATGTGCTGGTGACTACTGCAGCAGGAGGCAAGAGGAGGTAGAGGGATGGGGCAGGAGGTTTGTTTGTTTCTTCATTCCTGGAAAACGTGTGGCTGTCAGAGATGATGTGTTTTCATGACACTTGAGCTGCCTCTTAGACACCATCTTTTATCAGGAAGATGTTTGTGTGGAGAGACAGTCTCTTCATAGAAACTCAGCTGAGCGTTTCTGCACAAACACAGAGGACTTGACTTTTTTTTTTCCCTCTCTCTGAAGAACCTTTTGCCCATATTTCCGTATTTTTATTTTCTTCTGAAGGCTGAGAAATGCCTCTGGAATGCATTTGCTTGCTCTCCTTTCGCAGGCCAGCACTCCCGGTGATGTATTAATTATCTGGAGCGCTGCACACTAACAAGCAACTGCAGGCTGATCTCGTTAAACATTAATGTGTAACTAGAAAAGCAAGAGCTGTTAGAGATACGCCACTCAATGTCATCTGTGTCCAAACGCAAAAAACGTCAGGGACTGAGCTACTGGTGCCCGTGTTTCCAAAGCGAGCGTAAAAGGCCAGGCAGAGCTGATCCCTTTCACAGCCTCAGCAGGAAACACCTCGACCACAGATGGGTTTCCACATTCCTGGGATCGCCTTCAGCATCGATCCAGGCTCTTCACCACCAAGCAGTCTCCTCTGACAGAGATGGATATGCAAGCTTCCTTTTTACAGTCTTTTTCCATGTCTGGTTTCTAGTGGTTAGGCCTGAAAACTAGCACAGGTCTACTCCTTACCTGCTCTTTAACCACAAGCAAATGGTTTAGGCCAATGTTTTCAAACAAGAAAGTTTCAAGTCATGTAGTTACACACCAATGGAGCTATCCAGATTAGTGGTTATCTCAATTGTTATGAATCTTGCTGGATATTTTAGGCAGCTCCATTTGAAAATTTTTACTTCATCACAATTTTGCTTCATCTGAAGTTCCTCCAATTCCCTTGGAGGAACTTGTTAGAATAACTCTTTGAATTATATTGGCTATTACTGGTAAAAATATCTCATCTAGTTCATGAAAAACTTGAGAATATTTGTTTATTCATTAGCTATCTAAAGATATCAAGTGTGGAAGGAGTGGGAACCTTCTGTCCTGGAAGGCCTGCTCCTACTTCTCAAGCATGTATAGTTACAGACTAGCTTTGTGTGAGCAGTTGCTGATAGCACTTGTAACCTTTAATTTACATGGGTAAAAAGGGATTTTGCGTGTGTTGTCTTAAGAACTGTAAATGCAAATCAACCACAGAGTTTTGCATGAAGTTTTATGCCTCGCTTTGCAAAAAGCTGCCCAGCATGGCCATCATATTACAGGATATATTTAGGATTTGCTGCGGACAAACCAGCCTTCTAACTTACTTCCTACCTCCAACTTCTCTCTAACATAACAATATAGACAAACCTGCCAGTACTTTTCCTTACCCTCTGACTGTTTGCGTTATGCAACCTGATTGCAATTGATAATTCATTAATCATTTCCTATCACGGTTAATATTTACCCTGCTTGCTACTGTGCAGCCAGAGTGATGGGAGGGGCAGGACCAGGGAGGCGAAGGAGACAGTCAGAGAAGTACAAAACATATGAAAACACCAAGTCTTCAGAAACAGTCCTTTTTTTTTTTTTTTTTTTTTCTTTTCTTTTTTTCTCTAAGAGAAATGTGTCCACAGTGCTGCCACCAGCAGTTCAGTAGGGTTTGTCTTCATTTTCCAAAGCCTTCCAATGTTCCTTGATTGTCATTGTAGAAACTTCAGCTCTACAGAGAAGTGTTTTCTTGTGTTTTCTCTGGACCTGTGAGCACTGCATTTTGCTGCCTGGGGAAGTGAAAGTGAAAGGGTTATTGTTGCCCGCTTGGGATTTTGTTGCTGCTGGGGATTTTTTGGTCTCCTAGCGTGATTCTTCCTCAGTCTGTTTAAAAGCCACCTGGCTTGATTTCCCCCCTAATGGCATTGAGACTGGAACTGAAGCTGTCTTTGCTGCCTGGTCCCCTTCCTTCCTATTCCTTAGACATTATGTCACACTGCTCAGGGTGGCTTGCTGACTCCAGCCATGTCCCCTGGAGACGGAAAACCAGGTTCCCTTCCCTGTGGCAGCAGTGCCCACATTTAAGAAGCTGCAGTGCTGAGCTGTGACTGCATTAGTTCTGCTACATTAGAACAGAAGCAAAGAGCTTAATTTAATTCACTGGCCTGTATGTTGACACCTGAGGTACACTAATTCACTGCCACGTATTCTCAGGAAGCCAGACTCTTTAGCATTCAGGATCTTCTTTTTTCCCAGTAGCTGATCTTGCAAAGCGAACATTCATTTCATAGGAGTGGAGAAAAATACCTCCTTGCAAGGATCACCACAGGTCAGGATGACTCACTTTTACCAGTGTCCACAAGGGATAGAAGATCACGTGTCTCATTTTTTTTTTCTTTGAAATACATATATTGATCTCCATCTTCTCATTTTATGATTAGCAGCATCAGTAAAAAAAAAAAAAAAAAGTTCATTCATGGTGACATATAATTGGCCAAAAAACGTTTATCTACCACAAGCTGTGTTTGTATGTAGTTCAAGGGCTTTGAGCCTATCAGATGCTTCAGCCTGGTCTGCATTAGCAAGTGCTAGGATCAAGCCCTGTAGCAGCACTCGCTTTGCTATGACTTCCAAGAACCAAACATTGCCTATGTTGTTTGTGCACGAGGGCCCATTAGGCTAAATTAATCCCTAGGGTAAATGTACAGGCTTCAACAGAATGTTATCAGGGATAAATTAAACCTATTGATTTTTAATGAGGCTCTTACCTGAATAAAGAAAATAGTTTCTATTTTGTTCTGTGTTATTTATTTATTTTTTTTTCCTGTATGTAAACATCACCTGCTTAGCCCCTGAATTTTTGAAGTTGGAAATTTTGCATTTCTTGAAATATTAGAAAATAAACTCATTTTTCTCCTTCAAATTCCTTATGGTATCTGTGTGATCTATTCAGTGCCATTACACAGTGGGATATAGTTTCCAGAATTTCCACATCTCCAAGCATTCATTTTGGAAAAAAGTGAATAGATTGCCAGAAACAAAATTACAGGCTTCATATTTTAAAGAGGATCTTCTCCTTAAGAGATTATCTACATTTAAGGCGTTTTTCCAATAAACGTGAGAATAGAGAAATAATTTTTATGTGTATGAATTGATTTCATTTTCTGAACTGATCTAACTGAGGTAGTCTTTGCCTTGCAGTTCCATGTTGATAATTTCTATCACCATCCCAGCTGATGGGTCTTTTGGAGTTTCTGGCATCCCCAACAGGCATGCCTGTGGACCAGCTGGTTGGTGGTATGGCTTTTGAGAATTTAGTGAGAAGTGAAGAATTCTGTGCTTTATCCTGGAAGGGTACAACCTGGCTGATCCCAGAAATAGGATCGTGCCAGGTATGCAGAAACAGTCAGATGAACTGAAGGTAGCTTCTCTCTATTGCATCAGTGCTGCTGGTGATCATGGGAAGAGAGGGAAAGGCAAGCTTCTCTGTCTTGAGTGCAAACCTTGAATGAATCTCAAACAGCAACACTATTGAGTTCTTCTTCTCCATTTTTTATAAAGAACAAGCAACACATTTGCAAGGTGAATTCTGATGCTTTCATTGTAACCTTTGTTATAGTGGCTGATTTTAATTTGTCTTTCAGGGCTTTTTCTCCTCCAACTTCTGCCCAGTAGCAATTCTTTAAAACCCTTAGATAGCTATCAGGTAGTAATAGCCTCTGGTTAATAGCTGGTTGGATTGGCATTAATCATTGGTATAAATGACAACATGTGCATAGCCCTGAATCATCATTTTGTGTCTCTGAATGTACTTTGTCATGGTAAGAAAGATGTTTTTTATTCAGAAATGTTGGCAGAAACTCTCTGTGCACTTCTAGCACATGCAGTGGAGGTCAAGGGACTGAACACAAACAGTGCTAACTCCAAGTCTAAACTTGTACTCTCAAACATTTCTTAAAATGTGTCTCTTGTTAAGGACTCTCTATTTATTTGTTCTCTGATATCTTTTTGTCATTTTCCCTAGAAAGACAAACAGTGTGCATAGACATACAGATGGTTGTATGGGTCTTTTGGAGCTGCTAGCTCTGATGAGAATTCCTCCCTCCTCCCTGTTCTTGCTTTCAGATCTGTGTCTCTCACATCTCTTTGCCTTGGTAATCACTTTGATTCCTACACTTGCCTGAGCTGTGGTATGCAGTCATGACTTTTGAGTTCTTTGTCAGTGTTATGCCACCTGTGGCATTTCATTAAAATACTGAAAAGAAACCTAGAATATGTTAATTGGAATTTTACTTTGGAAATTCAAGTAGAAATATTTACATGGTGGAGAGTGAAAGTCATTGAGTAATACAGAATGCAAGATGTACATTTTTTACAGGCTTAAGTGTCATATTTTCAATGCTGTGCTTCTTTTTCATAAACACATCTTCCTTCCCAGAAAACTCTACGAAACGCTCCACCAACTCTGCCACCAGCAGCAAAGATAAGGAATGCTCCGATGCAGAAACATACCCTAAAAAGGGAAAGGCCAGTATTTCCTTGCAGTGAAGCGTAAGGCCTTTAAACTCACCCCTGGACAAGAAGAATCAGTGTCTTTTAAAAATGCCATGATGTTATATAGCAGACCATTCAACTATGCTAACAGCCGTATATTTTCTATTCAAAACTATGCTGCTTTGTGTATAAACACACAGAGGTTTTGTAGCTGTATATGTCCAGATTTTTGACATGCGTAGGTGGAGCTCGTGTAGGAAAGCCTATTCGGGAGTTAGTAGCAGCTGCCCTAATGGAATACTATTGACTTTGGTTACATCAGGGACTAAATATAGATCAGGCAGCAATGTACACAGCTCTGTCTTACAGCCAGGACAGAATGTGCTGCTCGATGGACGGACATTGGACGCTGTCTCTGTGCAGATGCTCCTTTTAGGTCAGGAATTGCTCCTTTACTTTCCCTAATTCTTACAAACCAGCAAAAATCTCTATGGCTCACAGATCCAGACCCCGGGAGTAGATATGGGGCTGATCTGTACGCAGGTTTATTGCTGATGCCTGTTGACATAGCTGTCCCCACTTCAGTAATATTATGCTAACTTATTTCCATTGGAGCTGATTGCTGTGAGGTGCATCTATACTTGAGGTATTTTGCTGTTGGCATTCCTCTTTCTCCAACTCCTCTCCTCTACTCCCTCACTCCATTAAAGTTTCTTGTGTACTGCTTAATGTTTGAGATGGCAGAAGAGGAGATTTGTTGTAGATTTCTTCTTTCCAAGTAGCCTACAATCAAAACAGAAAATGCAGAAGCATGGTCACCTGGAGAGCTATGCACAGGACCCACTTCTGTAGAAGTCACTGAAAAAAGTGGTGAAAACTAGATAATAAAGCACAGGTGCTATTTGAAGTCCCACTGTAGGTTGCTGTTCACTCTGCCAGAGTCACACTTTTGAAGACAAAATTTGCATTTCCAAAAGCGTTCTGCGGAAACCCTTTTCCAACCTGGACAAAAAGACAGTCCATGTGTCTTCTGTGTGCGCTCAACAGGAGGGTCTATCTCTCTTCTCATGTTCATGGAGACAGAGCAGTCACCTTTGAGGCTTTTTCTCTGTTTTCCAATGCTGGACAGGCATTTCGTGTGAGCCCGGCACAGAATGGAGTCTGTTCTTGCTATTGTTGTGAATGAGGATGAAGCCTTCAGAGGTAATTGGATTTGAATCTTTTCTTTTTTTTCTTTCCACTTCCCAGCCTTGACTTCTATTTTTAAGACAGGAGAGCACTACAGTTGCTCATCCTGACAGGCTCTGTTGAGCAGTGTAGCAGGGTTACAGTGCATCTCAGCACAGAGACGTTAAGGAACTCTGAAGATTTGGCAAGCCGTGAGGATGCCGAAGGCAATGCCCAAGGTGCCCAGAAGTTCAGACAGCCTTTTATTTCCCTCCCTAGGAAAGAAAGCCCAAGGCTCTTGTATCATAGAAAGTGACAGTTTTGAAGTGAAGCAGACCTGATTGTCCAAATGCACCAGATTTCTGATTCTTTGGGAGAAAGGAGTGTGCATACCCTCTTGTAGCTGTGTACTCCTGTGGATTTAAATCTGATCTGTAGCTATTGTGCATAGATGGACTTTTTTGTTGTCCCAAGTGATTTATGGATGCACAGGCCATTAAGGTAAACCTTTTCCCATCATTGACGCTAATTTTCACCAGAACACAAGCCATAAAGCATCATCTAGTCATATGTGCAGTAGTTAATAGGAACCAATATATTTTTATGAAAAAAGTCTATTTAAAGATACTGAAGTCCTAATGCTCCTACAGCATCACAAGACATGGAAATGGTCCCTGTTCTGGGATTGTTTGCTTTCTCCTTTACCATCTGTAAATAGAATAATTTACCTTTGCTTTCTCTTATTTGTCATCCTTCCACATGAGCATATAACCAAACAAACCCTGACTATGTGTGAAAGGACTTCTTGTGTTTTTCCTTTTGGTAATTCTTAGTTATGGCCCATTTATGATGCTCTGAGCATTAGGGATTACGTATTTTTGACACCTGCTTCTCATTGCTTCCAGAGAAAAAGTGCATGTCCCCTTCCAGTTTACTCATTGGACAATCAATCTGGGTGTAGAGTATGAGGACTGAAGCAGGATGAGTGCCTTGTCCTCTTGGATTTATAGTACAGGAGACAGGTCACAAACCTTAGCCACTCTAAAAATGATCTATACTGCAGAGGCCTGGAGGAAAAATCTGAGATATATTTCCTAATGTGTCTCAAGCCAAACTGGGATGCAAATGTTTTGCAAGTCTGAGCCAATTTGTAAAGAAAGGCATTGTACCATGCATTAAGAAAGGTATGAACAGGAAAGATATCATCTCTTGGAAGCTGCGACTACAGACATTGGGGTGTGATGGTTGCAAATACCACTGTACCTGCTGATTCCATTGGATCCAGCACCCCTCTCTATACTGACTTTTATAAGGGGAGACAGATACGTGGTTCTCCTTCAGTGCTATTATGCTCAGTGAGTGCACTTTCAGCATCACAGAGCAGGACTAGGAGCTTCATCAGTGCAAGTTTCTGTGCCATCCTCCACCCTGGCATCACTGGAGCATCACTGCTAGCTCCACTATCAACGCTGGGTCTCCAGCTGAGCCTTGCAAGTGATGCTGCTTTGCTCCTTAAGCCAGCTTTTTTTCACATCTGCTCAACCAACTGTATCAAGGCTCACTTTCAACCACCAAATGTGGAGTTTGAGTTCACTTGGTTCAGAGGCAAAACCCTCCTCCAAGAGCTGAAGTCAAGCTGCAGGGAGCATTACTGGGACTTTCTAGTTAAACTGCTGGGGAGAGCAAGCCCTGCTTCCTACCACAATGTATTGGGGTGACCCTTAAGTACTGCAACCCATCTGTAAGTCCTCCAAGGGTTAAGAAGTATTGAACACAGGGCATCAAGCATCTTATCTCCTGCTGAAATCATGTGGCCCTTGCAACCACCAAGCCCTGTCAGGACAGACCTTCTCATGCCCCTTCCCAGCATTTTGTGGGAGAACAGGGATTAAATCCGGTTTGGACTTTTTCTTCCACTTGGAAGCAGGGAAAACACAAATTAGACATTGAATCGAAGAAAATAAAGTGAAAAGTTTGGATTTGCTACTAGACACTGAGTGTCTTTCTGCTTGCTTTTTTCAGGTGTCCTGAAACATAAGAAAGTAGTGCAAAGAGTCCTTTCCTTGTTGAAGTTGTGCTTATCCCGTGATCTTTATTTCTTTTCCCTTCTCTCTAATGTTGCTCTTAACATCCTGTTATCAAAGAACTTCAGAAGAGACCAGCAGATCTTGGCTCTCATATTCACTTGAATTTCAGTGAAAGGATTACATTTGGGTTTCTAGGAATTGCCAAAGACAGTTTAAGGCAGGAAAAAGAAAAAAGAAAAAAAGAGAAAAAAAAGAAAAAAAAAGTAAGGATTTTTTATTTTATTTACTTTTCCCCCCCCCCTGTCTTCTAAGGCTCTTTTCTCTGCATGTGGAATAACATTTTCAGAAGTGGCATAGCTACTGCTGAAGGAAGCTATAAAAATCTCATGTTGCCAAGCGTTGGGAGTGGGGGCACTACTGAATATCCCACTCTTTTCTTTCTCTTTCAAAACCCAGCCCTTCGGCAAGATTATCTAGTAGAGATTTCTTAACTTGCGTCAACACCCTTCACCACAACGAAGGCTGGATATAAAGCTTGTAGTTACACCCTCTGCTATTCCCACCAACACACACAAACTCTTTTTCTTTTCCTCTCTCGTTTCCATTCACATTGGCACCCTCAGCCTCAGGCCTTTTGGAAAGAAAAAGAGGAAAGTATTGGCTGCAATCCCCATGCTGGAAGAAAAGGGATGAGAAAGAGTCTTGAACAGGGACCTGTGGGTGCTGCTGGTGTCACTAGGATTCTCTTGCAGTTGCATTCTGACTATTCTTCCTCATCTCATCCTCTTTTTGTCTTCTTTTTCCACTGATTCTCTTCTTTGATAACCCTACTGTTAAACTAGGCTGAACAGAACCAAGATTTCAGGGAATAGCGGAATAGCAAAAGATTTATATCTATCACAGTGCTCATCTTACTTCAGAGTTGCATCCCAGCCCTTCATTCTTCTTGTTTTATCCATTCAGTTTGTACACTATAAGGCACTCTGCAAGTTTTTTATTGCACCTTGCTCAAAAGGACATTTTATTGCCTTTAGACAGCTGTGTAACAGGAAGAGCATTAGTAAAAATTAAGTTATGATCTTCCTGTTTTCTCGTGGGTTACTTTACAGATTATGTGCTGAAAATCTTTCCCCAACAACTGAGAAACCATCACTGTTCAGAAGGGCTTTTCCAGTCTAAAGCAGTGGGCACACTGCTATAACAGATATAAATCTGGAAAGAGCTGAAGCGTACCCAGTATACAGAAATATCTGTGGCCTGTGGACTGATGCAATACTAATATTGAGATGTTCCAGATGCCCCTTAATGGCTAGAGCACCCTTAATGTTCTACAGCTGCTCTGCTTTGGAATAGCTCTTGTTGCTGAATTCCTTCATGAATAAAAGCAAGGGCGATTGATTAACGCTCAGAGGGAAACCAAAAATTGCAAGTGAAAGTGTAAGAACGAAGAGGTTGTGAATCACGGTCCAATTCTACTTGATGTTTCATTATTATTTTTCCTTCTCTGTGTGACCAGTTATTATTTCTTTCAAGCAGTCCATGCTCACATTCCTCCAGTTCTCAGAATTAAATAAACAGAGCAGAGCCTCCACAACAAAACTCCTCAACATTGTGTTCCCACTTTCAAATGTGTGGGCCGTGGATACACAGCCTTTGTGTCCATTTGCCGTCATTTCTACTTTCCATGTTTGGCTTACCCCAGAGCAAAGATCTGGTGCCAGGATTTCTGTTGGCTGAAACAAGGGTAAAGATTTGGCCTGATAGAAATCAGTGGCAAAGCTCCCAGCACCAAGTAGAAGAGCAGTCTGTGATTTGGAGTGGTTGGAGGATGCACACAAAGCCATCATACAGAGCAACATAATTGTGGACATTCGATGGATGCTAGAGATCAACAAGCTAGCAGCTATAAATAGAAGCAATTTCTGCTAATTCCTATTTCTGTTATTTAAGCCACTACTGAAAATCAATGCCATTCCTGCCTTTCAGGATAGGTAAAAGTACATTGCCTGCTCTCCTGGAGCAGAACTTGACTATTTTGTTATCTTAGAATAAATATTATCTTCCTAGGTTATGCCGTTGTGTTGGTGGGTTTAATATTTTCCACACGTACACACCAAACCTTTTAACATGTTAATGGATTTGTTTGCTTGTCAAGGAAAATTTTGCCCCCTGCAATGACAGCTTCAACTCTCACTGCAAAAGGGCAAGGCAGGCAGTTGCTCAATGGCCAGGCACAACACGCTTCTCCTGGCAATAAAGGCTGCAGACTCACGTCAGGTGCCTTGCCACTCTGATCCACGGCACTGGTTTAATCATGTTAATGCGCTGTCTAATTATGATAAACACTACATATTATTCAAATTAAAAATGTATATTGCCATTCACATTGTCAGTCTGCAGACGTTTTTATACATTAGTGTTTTCTAAGCTGAATGCCCTCTGGTAGGCACTGGAGGCTGTGCATCATTCCATTAGCTAAAATGAGAGATGGATGATCATGTGCAGTAGCTGTCTGACTTCGAAAGTGTTTAGCTTGGCATGTTGATGAGAGAAAAACAGTTTCTCCAAAGCAAAATTTGCCTGAAAAATCCTCTGCAAAAGTAGCCCTGCCACCTTCCTCTCAAACAGGGCAATTATAGCACGTAGAGCCTTCATTGTGTGCATTTATCTGCCAAGACTTGTTCCCAACCGTGGTAAAGATGAGATTTCCCCTGTCTACAGCTGAGCAGGGAGCTACAGGCTACCAGTTTGAAAGTGAGGCTGCAGTCCTTTCCCACATGCTGTTCACCACCCTGTTTTTTTACCCAGCCCTTAGGTATTTTTCACCAGAACCAAGAGGTTTCCACTGTAGCTGAAAACAACCCAGCCCCACTTGCAGTGCTGGCAGACCAGCAATTACATGTTAAGAATTCCTAATTAGACACAGGAGTTTCTGAGATGGAGTCAAGCTGGAATATATTTCCCTAAATTGAGATCTGCAGTTCTTGTATGGGATCATTGGGATCACATCCTTATATACTGGATCAAATAACAGCATCAATAAACAAACTTTTGATTTTGCATTTCTGTCAACAGTAAGAAAAGAAACAAACAACAGTTTTTATCTCTGCTTTCAGATATATGCTATGTCTTCTCTTCCAGGAGTTAAGATTATGTTCCAACTATTCCATATGATACATATTTTAAAAAGATTTGTTTGGATATTTCAGCACCTGCTACATCTTTATGTCACAGCTGTGGGTTACAGAGGAAGCTACTGTGAAAGCATCAAAGTATTTTACAGAGCTGCCTAGCAAGTGGGCAATCCAGGAAAGGCTGGACAATATAATGTGTTATCAGTAAGGAGCTGGATTTTACTGGCAGATGGTTTTTCTTGTATATGTTCAGAAATTGAAGACTTGCATACACTCAACTCCACAGTTATGTACTTGGGCCCATAAAATTCTACCTTTCTTGTTGTATTAGGCATTTATAGTTTCCTTTGAGGAGGTTTCTTTTTTCCTTTTTTCTCTGGGATGCAAGGGTAGATGCTTAGACATGTATATTTAGTGTGCTCTATTATTCTTTTGATTGCCTCCCCATGCTTCATTCACTATGGTTCAAGCTGGAAAATTACAGTGGAAAAGACTTCAGTGCCATGGGATTTAATTCTTTTAGGGAACAGAAAGAGTTCCTTGAGACAAATTATATTATGTTCTAACTGTCCCAGGTCATTTGTTTGTTTGTTTTCCCCTGTTTGATTTGTTTCAACTTCTGGGAATGGTTCCCAGTAACCATCCTCTCACAGAGCTGGATGAGGCACGAGGAGCTAAAGAAAGAAGGATTTTAACATGTGCTAATGAAGTCTGAATTTTAGCTCTGCATTTATCCTCTTCTGATTTTGAAATGAATTGGAACTGAGTATTTTGTATGGTATATATGAGGAAATGGCTGTTCTTTGAGGGAACAAAGTTAATAGCCAGATGTGGGTGGTGAGATACATACTGTGTATAGGTACTGGTTTGTATACAAAGAGTTTAAAGAAGTGGGGAAGGAGAAGAAAACTCTCTGGGTGGTTTTACTTGATCATCTGTCATAGATAATCAAGGTCAGAGCTGATAGCTTGTAAGTGGCCTGTAGGCTTTTGTGTTTATATCCTGCTTGAATTTTAAAGATACTGAATGCACTGAGAAATCCATTACTTGGTCATACTTAACAAATCTGTTTCAATGTCTAGATCACTCACTGATAGCAGTTCTGCTAATCCAGTTGAATATGTGCTGGTTGCTTTGAGTTATTACAGCAAGTATTTTTACATTGGGATGTCTTAAAAATTGATGTGGTAAAATGACTTGGAATAGTCAAGAAAGCTTCGGAACAGACCCAGAGGAGGACCATGAAGATGCTCTGAGGGCTGGAGCTCCTCTCCTGTGAACACAGGCTGAAGGAGCTGGGCTTATTCAATCTGAAGAAGAGAAGACTCTGAGGAAACCTTATTGCAGACTCCCAGTGTTTGAAGGGAGCTTAGAAACAGGAGAGAGACCAACTTTTTGCACAGGCAAACAGTGATAGCACAAGAGGGAATGGTCTTAAATGAAAACAATGGAGATTTAGATTAGATATTAGGAAGGATTTTTTTACTCAGAGAATGGTGAGCACTGGAACCAGTTGCCCAGATAAGTTGTGAGTGCTCCATCTCTGGAGATGTTCAAGGCCAGGCTGGATGGGTCCCTGGACAGCCTGGTCTGATGGGGGGCAACCAGCCAACAATAGGATTTTGGAATTAGGTGAGCTTTAAGGTCACTTCAACCCAATCCATTCTATGATTAAAGGGGACAAGAAAAGTGCTGAGTAACCCTGTGAAGTTCAGACAAGAAGACAAAAGTTGCTGCCCAAGAAAGTAAATGAAAGTGTCCTGCTGATAAAGTAAGTGTTCATGCTAGATACAGACTTTGTGCAGAGCAGAGAGAGTAAAGTCACTGGAGCTGCTCCAGCCCTGAACTGAATGAGACTGCTTCCTTTGCTGCATTGCCAGGGGAAGAGGGAAAAGAAAAGTGATCCTGCCATGTGTTTCATGCACTTCTTTGGGGCTCTGCTCCATTGCACTGCATCCAGATCTCCAGCACTTTGGAAAAAGCATGGCTGCACAACTTTTTTAACCCCATGGTAGGAAATATATGTGGATGTTCTCCCTGATGTCCTAGCAAAATCTTTGTGTATGAGCTACTTTGTTTACCAGCTGGTAGACGTGTTTCCGCTGGTGCCTATGGAAGGAGGTTCTTACCAACTCTTCTCACAACTTGAACTATGATGTTGTATTTAGAAAACAGGGGTGCAGGATCTTGAGAGCCCTCCTGTCTTTTGCTCTCCATTCTGACAAATAGTGACCAACCAGACACCAAAAACATATTGGGCAGATGCTAGCAGGATACCCCTGTCCATCACTATTAACTGAGCACCTCCATCATCCACAGCCTCTTCACCGTCTTCCCCGCATCTCTGTCCCCCATTCATGATTGACGAGAGTTCCCAGAGTTCCTCTTGGCTTTTTCTGCCCAGGGACATGGGGCCATTTTGAAGGCAGACAAAAAAGTGGACTCTATGATGCTGCTATGGGACACTGGGGAAGCCGTTAAGATTATGCAATAGTCTAGAAAGAGGCAAACTCATCAAAATGGAGATATGGAGCAATGTGGCTGACATGATGGGTATACACAGTACCTATAGGGAAAATCTGGGGAAAAAAAATATCACTGAAGATGAATCTGAACTGTCCTTCAAACAGGAGGAACAGGGAATGCCTGTAGTTCACGTGTCCTGCTTTGACTGTGATCCAAAGATAAATGTTGCATTCAACCTTTGTAATGAGAAAGACGTTGGATAAGAGAACAGAAATCAGAACTTGATGGACATAACAAGTATTCAGTAGCATCCTTTGGTGCCTTGGGAGGGAAAGAAGAGGACAGCAGACCCAGTGACAGGCAGCAGGTGGGGATTTTAATGACACATTACTCTGGTTGTGTTTCTGTAGGATCCCCACTGATCCCTCACCTACATGGGTCCTTGGCAAAGAAGACCTTCTCTACATGGAAGTTTTTACTACTTCATCCCTTTTAGGTTGTACGTGGTTTGGTTTGGTTTCCAGAGGTGGCACAGCATGGCCTGAAGACTTAATATTTCATGTGTTTGGTTTCAGAATCAGCATCCCTACTAATTTCTGAGATTTCTGGGAGGTGAAGGGAAGTGATAATGTGGAAGGCAAAAACAAAAGAAAACAAATATATATACTGGAAACATTTGCACAGAACATTAATGGGGAGAAAATAAGTCACTGAAGAGCTGCCTGCTCTTGTAGCCTGTGCTGAGAGAAAAGCTTCTTGGTATAGCAAAACCAGCAGCACAAAATCCCCTTCAGATAGTGCCTCAGTCTCCAGGAATAACAGATAGTGTTTTTACAACCTCTCAGAGGCCTGTTCCTGGGTAGATGGTGAAAGGCAATACCTCAGGACCATTGGGTTACAGGAGGTTGTAAAACTGCTCCTCCCTATACATATATTTTTTGACAATGCTTTTGCTGAGTAGTGTTACCTCTCCCTCCCTCTCTGTTTTGTTTTGTTGTTGTTTTTGTGTAGTTTGGTTTTTAAATTGCTTTTTCAATTGCTCTGTCCTTTTTTTTTTCTTTATTTTTTCCTTTTTCCCGTCCCTGTCTTCCTCTTTTCACTTTGACCTATTACACTGTAAGTCTTATTTTGAGCTGATGAGGAGGTGTTAAATGACTGACTGGGTGACCAGTTTAGGGCAATTGATGATCTTTGGGACTTCCTCTCTGTTGGGTCAAATGATAATGTTGCCCTTTAGGTTAAATTCATACATTACATAGGGAAAACAGGGAGCTTTCTCTGAACTCAGTGCCAGCGGGACACAGACCAACTTTGGTTGTAAACAATCATTAATAAGCTGATTTTGAAGAGGATGATGCAATGATGTACAATCTTTTTTCTGTCTCTTTTTATCACGTTCTTTTCCCCTTTCTTTCTGTGCCGTCTTCAAGCAGACATTTTCTGTTTGTCTTATGAGAACCCATACATAAAATCTTGGTCCTAAAATAGATGTAGATATAGATAGGTATGGATAGATACAGATATGGCTTTAGATATAGATGCAAATATAAATAAACATATAGCTAAGTCTATTTGTATTCATTCTAGTGTAACCCCTAGCATGGACTGAACAAGAAGCCAAATGCATGAGATTCAAGAGGCTTGGAGTCTGATTTATTGGTATAGAAGAGGCCTATGGAAGTTGCCATGTTACTTATTAGTAATAAAATTTTCTGCCTTCCATGTTTGTTATAGTCCCCTTTACGTTACATCTTTACGTTAGTCCACCTTCCATCTCCACACTTCTTTGTCTCTCCTATTCTTCCCTGTTTTTATGCCATGTACAAATGATCAATGTTGTTATCTTCAAAACTAAGCGTCTCAATGAACTCAGTAAATGGGAAGAAATAACTACATTCCCCCTTTTTTTTCTCATTCTCTGTGGAATCCTAAATAAATCATTGGCAATATTTATTTCCCCTTGCACCCATGACAAATGAAGCTGACGTTATGGGTCTTTAGTCACTAGTGGTTGCAAAATGGTTTAAAACCTACCAAGTCCATCCAAAGCCTGCAGTCATTATTATGGCCATAGATTTTGATAAACACATTCTTTGTTTGTTTTTTTTTTTTTTAATTTCCTGGGGGGCAATTGTAGTGATTCTTTAAGTAAAAATACCAGGAATTTTTGTTCACAGATGCAAAGATTATCTGTTTGACTGAGGTAAAAGGAGAGGAAGAGAGAAATGCCTCAGCCATTTTTCTATCTTCATTCACCAGTGGCTCAAAGGAGCACAAATATACACCCCGTTTATAGATCATGGTAGCCAGCTTTGCTCTTGAAAAACAGAAGTAAAAAGGCTACATCTTCAAAGAACAGCACTTCAATTACAGGATGATGCCCCTTAGTTTTGGCACAGCTTGAGATTACTGAGTCCCTATACCACTTTAGGAACCCACAGATCATCCCCCCATTTTGGTGGCTGCTGGCACCTCTTACTACAGCTGTATGGAATAGAGCAATGGCACTCAGATTTTGGGTGATCCTGTACGTTTTCCAAATGGGACAGGAATGCATTTTGCAGGAGAGAGTGGCTTTAGTTGAAGAATTTGAGACCTACCTTCTGTAATAGTTTGGGTGAATTTACATTTGAATTTATGTAAAAATGAAGGACTTACCTGCATGTTCATCTAAAATGCAGATATCTTCCTCTCCTTGTGCACTAGGCTTGGTTTTTGTCTCTGTCAGCAAAGGAAAAGTAGAATGGGATGGGATTTATTCCAGGGATAGACAGGCTGTGTCCATGAAAATAGTGCCTGTCTGTGGGAAATTAAGAGAACCTTGACAGATACTTAAATAGATAGTGATTGAGTTAAGAGGATAAGAAAAAATGCATCTGTGGAAAATATAAACCCATATTGCTTCCAAATACTTGGCTTGAAAATATTTGTAGCAGCCTCACATTAGAGATCAGTGAGAGGTCCAGGAAGAGGACAACATGTAAATGTTGCTACCACTGACAGGCAGGGAGATCCCTCAGATCTCACTGCGAAGTGTAGAGCTGCCATTTAGCACTCACACGTTCAGGGCCCAGCAGGGGTGCATTCCTCACATAGGCATCGCCAGGAGCTCAAATCCCAGCAGCTGAGCCCACTGCAAGATTGCTTGAAGGGAGCTAGTGCCTGACATCTCTGGCTCTGTATCTAGCACCAAGAGCTGAAGATGTTTCGAGGTGAGGTGCGAGCAGTTCTATGTCTTGGACATTTTCAGGATCTCATAGATATTTTCCTCATCAAAGTTGTCTTCAAGTTACTGAGGGATCCTCATGGAACTCAGAAATCAGAACTTCCTGTTTTCTCTCAAAGCAAATGAATTTGCTTGTCTTTACATTCAGATACCAACTAATTAGTTGTGAAGATCATGTTGGATTGGTGAGATAACATTAGCACTTACCTCCTAGGGAAGCATGCCTACTTGCAGGATATTTACTTGAAAAAATGATTATTATCATTGCATATAACATTCAGTTGCTCTGAGTGTGTGATGGGCTAGTAGGCTGGGCATATGTATTGGATATTTCACTGCTGGTAATCGCCAGCTATGCATTAGGAGACTTTGAGCGTAAACACATCTGATGAGGAAATATTTCTGAAATCTTGAAATAACACTTGATAGTTGTTTCAGATAAGTAATTAAATACATAACTTCCCCTGATCCCCTGACAAGATAGTCAGCAGCCTGGAGTAGATAGGTTGCTACCTGCTCAGAAATACCCTCTGCACCCTGGAGACAGAGATCACTTACTAACGGGATTCTGATATTATATAGAACTAAGAAGGAATAAATAAATATTCAACATAGTTTTCCTAGGTATTATTGACATGGTGGTCTTTTGCCTTGATTTAAAAAAAGGCAAATAAACAGAATCACTTTGCTGATGGTTATATTTTGTTTTCATCTTATTAAGATTTAAATGTAAGTCTTTTAAATGCCAGTGACTTGTTTAGTTCACTTTGAATTATCATGTCATGGAAACCTACCTTTCACTTTCAGGCAAAGCCTCAAAACTCAAGATCTTGATTAATAAAATATGAAGGGTTTATGCTATCTGTTTCTCCTGGTTTGAAAGAGTAATTTTCTTTTTCTGAGAAGACAGGTAGCATTGCTTAGAAAATAATTTCTTTTTCTCTCTATGCTAAGGAGCTGGAACAGGGAATAAAATACATAGGCTGAAATCTCAGCTGTGCCAGAGACTTGGTAGATTCAGATGGTGAAGCTTTGCATATCCCAAAGTCAAAATCTGACACAGTCATTTTAGGTCTTTCTTAGACAACTTATTGGAAGTGGTAGCTTGCTGGCTATTGATGGAGTTTGGAACCAGTGGACACTTGGATGTCTAAGTTAAATAAAGGAATCCTTTTCTTCCAAATCTGTTCTTTCTCCAAATTCCTATTAAATAGAGGCAACAGTCGATCCTTTCCACCCAGCCTTTTATAATCCTCAGGGCTTATCAGTCTCTGCACGTGCCAACCAGCGCAATGATCCTCTGATCCTTGTACAGGGTATGAGGTGTTGCTTGCATTTTGAATGGTAATAGTATTAAAATTATAATAGTATTATAATATTTTTAAAGTCACTATTTCAATAGAAGTTTTTTTTTCATGCACAACATGCATATCATACGTACATACTCTATGTGTGCTTTACACAACTCCAAAATCAGATTACCTGAATTCCCGTTTTAAAGAGCTTGATGCCTCAAACCCATACTATAAAATGAATATTAAAATGTAATCAAAATCAAGCAAGGCACTTTGTAAGTACTTCAAGAAATACTAAGAGTGGATGTTTGCATATATGTACAAATGTAACACAAAGAACAAAACAAAGAAATTAGATATATTTTCTGATTCTGATGTGTAAGGTATTAGAACTTGTGTTGTCTAACTTTTTTCCCATTACTGGAAAGACAAATAGAGTTTTATTCATTTTTAAGTGAAATCCAAGAATTTCAAGTAGATGGATGGCTCAAGAAGGTGTGAATTTAAGACAACAAAACCATTCATCATGATTGAGAGGAATGAAATTCTACAGAAACCTATATTTTGGGCACCAAAAATGCAAAATGAGAGAACAAAGCTTTCTTCTCACTTTTTCATGGCAGATAGAGAATTAAGATCATGCAGAGTAGCTGTGTTTAATTTGTTTGTTTGCTTTGAACCTGTTCTAATCAAGGGCTTTTCCTATCTGATCCCTCTCCCCTCCCAGCAACTCCTTTGCAAATTTCCCTGCCCTCCTCTTTCCTTTTATTTATTTAACTTGTGAAAAGAACCAAAGGGGGTCACCACTGTCCCATCGTCTAGGAGAGCAGCTTTCCCTACAGGGCTAAAGATGCCAGCAGAAAGGACTCAAGCAGGCAGTGGCAAGGCGAGGCAAGTGTTATCAATCACTCAGAGTGTTAAAAGAGAAGAGGGAGCAAGAAAAAGAGAGAGAGAGCAAAGGCGGGGAGCAGAGTGGGGGCAGAGAGTCTGAGCTGAATTGGAGGAATTTCCTCCCCCCGGTTGCTGAAGGGAGGTTTTTTGGACATCTGCCCAGACACATGCCGAGTTAAAGAAGTGGGATAAATTCTGGAAGAATTAATGGAGCGAGAGGAGGGGTCGGGAGGACAGAGTGGAGTGTGGGCTATGGGGGGTCGGTGCAGCCAGGCAGACAAAAGAGGTCTGTGGGGGGAGACCATAGTGGCCCCATGTGTTTGTGCGTCTGTGTGCATCTTTTTACCTCTTTTTCCCCATGCTCATTTCAAACACTCTCTCCTTACCCTGTGGCAGCAAGATCTCTCTACTGGGCTGTGTGAGATAGGTTATCCTCCCTTGAATATTGCCCCCAAAGAGACAGGCACATGGGATGGTGGAAGTTTTAACCAGGCAGCATGAATCAGGGCTGGCAAACTGTGAATGGTAAGGGCGATACAATTGTTTGAGCAAAACTCATTGTGGGCTTCCTCTCCATTTCATGTCTCCAGACAAGGTTGTGTGACCTTCTAAAAAATGCATCAAGCTAGGCAATTTCTGAGAACTATTCAGAGCCTACATGAGCAAAATTGTGTGGTCAGCTTGGATAACCCAGATGAAAGGTCAGATAAACAGCTCTGTCTGCGACAGACCTGGGATGTGCAGGATACTTTCTGGACAGCTTTCTCCCATGTCTTTTCAGTGCCTGTGGTTTCAAGATGTCATTCCCCTCAGCTCTCTTAGTTTAACTCTTCATCCAACTCATCCCTGTCAGAGTAAAGATGGGGATTAGGATCCTCTCAGATGAAGAGGCCATCAGGAAAGAGGGGCTAGCAGCAATTCTAGTCCAGAAGAAACAAGAAGCATCTGAGTATGGATTGCTAGCAGTAACCCCTTCCTGATGCCTCCCTCAGCCAAATAGGTTTGTTCACTCTTAGGTGTCTGCTGGCCTTAAGAGCCAGGAATCCGAGTTACTCTAAATTTGCTAAAAGGCTTGCAAAAACACTGTACATCCTTCAGTTAAAGCATCACAAGCTGCCTCTGTGAACATTCTCCCCATACAGTGAGGTTATGAGTCAAGTTTGTTGAAGATTATCTACTAAGAAATTGTGGTTTGGTGCACATTAGGTAGGTTCTTGTAGACTTTCTATGAACAAGTATTCTTCCAGTTCTGCTATGGTTTCCTGTTTGTTTGTTTGTTTGTTTGTTTGTTTTCCTGATAAGCTGCTGAATTTTGAAAAGCTTTAAGAACTTCCTATCGTATAGATCTCATGGGACCACATTTGTAGGGCCAGTTAAAATTTCCATGGGTAAAACCTTTGTCAGCTCAAAGTCTGATCTCAAACAGCTTATTTTATTCTTTCATCTGCTACAAAGATGAAGTAATGAAGAAAGCCTAAGAATATTCTCTCTACCATCAAACTTCTTTCACGTGAAAACAAGGATGTTAATTTACCAGTGGGATACACAGATTTATAAAAGGATAAGTCATTAGCAAGTGTATCAACTTATTAACTCACTGAAGATAGAGTTTTCATGGAATGTGAGGTTGGCTAGATCACAAACTCACTTTTGGTCTGCTATCAAGGCTCTATTCAGCATTTTGTCACCTCTATGTTTATCTAGTTTTCTGATGTTTTTTGATCTTAGTCTGCTACTAAGAATTCCCTGCAAATCTCTGACTTTTATAGAGCCAAGGACTACTACAGAGATGTTTAAGGTAGATGTTTTCTCCTGAGGTCAAGAAAACTCAAGAATAAGTTTTGTCGATTTATTTTAATCATTCTTGTCATCACAGACTTAAAGCAGCTAAAAGTATTGTTGTTAAAAATCCTGCTTAAATTGGTCTTCTGGAAGTAGTAGGTATTCTTCTTCCCACTTCAAGAAACAGAGAGGTATCTCCAAAGGAGCTTATAATATAGTGCTTTGATCCCATAGAACAAATGCTGATTGAATTATTTCCTGGGTAAGTTGCTCCTACTCCTAAGCTAAGCTTGAAGGAGCTGAGCTTGAAAAGAAAAGGTGAACAAAGAAGGTTCAAGTCTTGAATAATAATTATCGTTATTTTGTATTGACATTCAGGGACTTAAAAGGAAGTATTGGAAAATAATACTTACTTTTTGACTGAATTTAGCCTGTTCTGAAGCTTTCACAGGTGTATTAATTGTGTTGTTTCATTTATCTTCAACATAGCAACCCTTGCTTTGTAGCAAAAGATTCAATTAAGCACTCAAATTAGTTTACAATTTGAACAACTGAAATGCAATTGAACTTCAAAATAAAAAGTCTGAACTTTAAAAAAATAGATCTCTGTGGGAATTTATGTCAAGAGAAGCACTCTGTGGAGATTCGATATCTAGATAGGCCGGATTTTGCCCAGATGTTGATGAGAAATACTCAGGAAGGCCAAAATTAAGCTTTTAAGTTTTGTCAGCTGTAACAGGTGTAGGAAATATTACTTCTGCCCCGAACAAATGGGACAAAGCTTTGTACTAGCTAACAAAGTCCAAGCGAGTCCAAGTGCAGCAGTGGAATACCTGGGAGAACTGTGAGTTAAAGTAATAGATAAAACAAGTGCAGAGTGGATGCGGCTCTGGAACGTTCTGTCCCTTGCAATTCCTTCAAGACAAATCTATCCTGTTTTGCACAGTCATCACAAAGGAGTCTTTAAGATCACTAGTATTATAAAGATTATGAAAATTATTCCAGCAGACTTTGACAGTTTTGTTACGTTTGTGTGTAAAATCAGGGTGGTGGGGGATGGTTTGTATTAAAATATGGGATTGCATACATCATGGTCGGCTGTATATGAGCCAGCAGTGTGCCCAAGTGGCCAAGAAGGCCAGTGACATCCAGGCTTGTTTCAGGAACGGAGTGATGAGCAGGACTAGGGAAGTCATCCTGCCCCTGTACTCAGCATTGGTGAGGCCTCACCTCAAGTGTTGTGTTCAGTTTTGGGCACCTTGATACAGAAAAGACATTGAGGTGCTGGAGCAGGTCCAAAGAAGGTCAATAAGGCTGGTAAAGGGCTTGGAGAATATGAGGAGACACTGAAGGGACTAGGGCTGTTTAATGTGGGGAAAAGAAGGCTGAGGGGAGACCTTATTGCTCTCTTTAAATACCTGAAAGGAGCTTACAGTGAGAGCGGGATTTGTCTCTTCTCACTGGTGACAGGTAACAGGATGAGGGAAAATGGCCTCAAGTTGTGCCAGGATAAGTTTAAGTTTGAGATCAGGAAACGCTCTTTTTTGGAAAGGGTTGTTAAGCACTGGAATAGGCTCCCCAGGGGGATGGTTGTGTCACCGTCCCTGGACATGTTTAAAAACTGTTTGGATGTGGTGCTCAGGAGCACGGTTTAATGGAGGGTTGTTAGAGTTACGGTAGTATGGTTAGGTCATGGTTGGACTCAATGACCTTTAAGTTCTCCAACCTGAGTGTTTCTATGATTCTAAGGTTATTAACTGAGCATCCCTTCCTAGTATTATACACACTGGACTGTTTGAAAGGTATCTCAGGCTGGTTTCTCCTGCTGCTTCACTCCCAATAACCAAGATTTTCAAATTTTGTTGTTGTTGTTGTTGATTTGAATGGATGTGAGAAAAGACTTGCTAGCTTGATATTGCATCTATTCAAGTGGAAATCTGGGAAGTACCCTGTTGTGTGTCTTGCACCATTCTGCTGTAATACCTAGGGTAACAATCCGCGCTTTTATCAAAATAACATAAAAACAGTAAGTCTTATAATGTCTAGATTGTACACAGTTCTGTGAATTAGGATGCTTGTAAAGATAATTTTTCCCACTCTTACATGATTGCAGTTGAGAATCCTCTTTCTCCTCGTATAATTCTGCCCATGTAACAAAAGCAGTGCAGCTTCTGCATAGTGACTAATCTTTATCTACATAATTTGAGACAAAGAAGACAAGTTTGTTTCCCTAGGCTACATTATGTGTCACAGTGTATTGTTTATATGGTGCCAAACAGTTCCGGGTGGTCAGTGAGTCAATCCACCAAGTACATTGCTGTGTGTGTGGAAAGACTTATAGTCCCAACTTGCATCTATATGAGGTTTATTAATTCACGTATAGCTCTACACAATGCCCAAGTGGGAATAAAAGTGGCTCCTAGCATAGCAGAGTTGGTCCTCCCTTCAGAGCATTGACCAACTGTGCCTCCTCTGTCTGAGGTGGAAGATAATATCCTTTGAACAGAGATGAGTCTTTCCAAACCAGAATGGTGCTGTAATTATAAATGAGGCTGTGTGATCAATTTTCTTTCCACATATTCATGAGTGTTGGCTTTGTTTCACAAAGTCAACATCCAGCTTTTTCTAAATAAAAACTTATTTATTTATGTCCCTTTCCCAGAAGGAAACAAATCGTATACATATCCCTCCTCATTCATTTCCCAATGATGACTGACTTACTAACTGAGCCCTGACTCCGTGTTTACTAACTACTACTGATTTTTAACTTAGGTGTTGAGACTAAAGAATGGTTCGGCTTTTTTGACCTGCCAGGATCTTTACCTGCTTCCCCCGAGATTGGAGTTGATAGTGCCCTCTGTAGAGTTTCAATTACAACAGTGCTGGCAAAGCCACCATTGTGTTTGGCGCTTGTTGGTTTCTGATTTGCTCAATCGGCAGTGCTTTGCTCTGAAATGAAAAACATCTGGTTGACTCACATGCTCTGTTTAGACTGGTTACACAAATGCATGATATTATGCAACCCAGACCTGCTATCCTATTTCTTCCCCTTTTGAAGCATTTCATATTTTGCTTTTAATCACATTGGACAGACGGTTGGAAGGCTTCCAGGTGCTGTTTCTCAGATGGTGAGCCTTGCGCTTGACCCATCAGCACAGGTCAGCCTGCCACCACCTCATTGTTTTGCAAGAGCTTGCTGTGTCTTTTTTCCTCTGTACCCATGCAGCTGAACAGAGATAGCTTGTGCCAAGAGACCAGCTGTGGAAGATGGTGAAGCTCTTTCTGAAACACAGTGAGTTGGTTCAGGCAATGTGTTTAGCTCACAGACTCCTTGGACTTTTCCTGTTTGACTTCAGGCTTCTCAGCAGGCAGCACGCAGCTGATAACCCTTGTCCTCCAGCTTCAGACTAGTCTGTCTTTCCTGTGACGCCTGTGTGAGATGATCCATCTGCGGAAAGCACTGTGATGCAGCATGGCATGAGTTCAGCACATTTCTGACTCCATTACTCCTATCACCCTCATTGGTGTCCTTTTGCTAAACTGCACAAATGCTCACCTTCTCTGGGCTCTTTTCAGCCCCAAAGCGAGCAGGCTTTCTGAGCAGTATGATTGTGAGAAGCTCAGCAAGGGAAAAAGGCAGAGTTGTCCACTTGCTTCCCACTAGGCTGATGGCTGTTGAAAATCAAGGATTTTAGAAAGCTCAAGCTTTCTAAGTTCAACTTTTAATTAAAATACATAATTTAAGAGACTTCATTCTCCAAGAAGTGTAACATTATAAAATCCTGCATCCTATCTGCATTGCTGAAATTGGCATGTTGCCTCTATCATGTTGGAGATAGCACAACCAAATTGACTTACCATTGTAATGGTTTGCCAAGCAGACAGAGGCACTGTCTTCATCTCAGATATATATATATATAATAATTTATATATATATATAAAACGTGGAATAATGCTCATTGAACTTGGCTTACTTTGTATGTGAGCCAGTGCAACAACATAATGTGATCGTAGGAAGGACAAGGCTATGGATTGTCATGTCAGATCATGCAATGCTCTCTGCAAAGACCAAATGGAAACTGTTAATGATGGACTGTCCTGAATGCTTTGCTATCATCCTGTGTTTCACCAGCTGAGATGGTGGAGTGGCTCCTTTCATTTGCTTGGAAGTAGCACAGTCTATGGAGTCCGGAGGTTTCTGGTTCATATCTTCAGATAATTTTCATGCCTTCACATTACCCTTTTTTTAAAATGAGAAGTACCCTGGTGCACCCCCAGATCTTTCTCCTTTATCTAGGTGATGATTCTTTGCTCTATTTGGACAGCCGGGGGAAACATCCTGATCTTAGACACGGGGACCTCCTCCTTCATTCAAGTGAGGAACCTGGACTGGCTCTGAGGTGCATGCACATACATAGTCACACACTTGATTCACTGTTTCTCTTGTCCCCCTTTCACCTATTAGTGTCCTCTGAAGGATCAGGTTACCTTGCCAGTGGAAATATATGAGCTCGCTCTGTGATATACCATAACTGCAATAGCAGATCATATAATTTTCCCCTGAAGGCTTGTTGCAGACTATGTCGAGTCATTTGTATTTATGACAGCTTGGGGGTGATTTAGTGCAACCTCACTTTGATAAAAGCCATTTAGAGCTCATAAATATGGGTGACACATTGCCTTCTTGGCTCAGATTTTAAACGCAGAGCTGCATTTACATTACTATTGTGTTTTTATTGGTGGTAAGAAAGTAAGAAAGGTAAGGAGTGGGAGCAAACAGGAAATGGAGGATAGCATGAAATGTAAAAGTGTGCTTGAGAAATGAAGGATGATGCCGTTTTAGAGCCTCTCTGCCTTGAAGCACTCTCTAACCCATTTCCTGGGCATCCTCCTGGGCATCTTCTTCGGGGCAATCTCCATGGGCCTCAAGCTCTGCAGCAGTTAAACCATCCTGTGATTATGAGAAAGCACACACAGGTGGAAAGATCCCTCTGCTTTATGAGGCATTTTTTTCTTCTTTTAAAAACATGATTAAACCCTAGAGCTGAGGCTGTACAGCCTGGAGAAGTCTGTGAGGTGACTAGATAGCAGCCTGTCAGTATCTAAAGGGGAGTTGCAAGAATGCAAGGGGCAGAGTCTTAAACAGGGTCTGTGATGATAGAGCAAGGAGAAAGGTTTTCAAGCTCAAATAAGGTAGATTTAGATTGGACATATGGAAAAAGACTTTTACAGTGAGTGTGGTGAGGCACTGGAACAGGTTGTCCAGAGATGTGGTGGATGCCCCAACCCTGGAAGCATTCAAGACCAGGCTGGATGTGGCTCTGGGCAGCCTGGTTTGGTGGTTGACCCTGCACATAGCAGGGGGGTTGCAAGTAGATGATCACTGTGGTCCTTTTCAACCAAGACCATTCTATGATTCTATGATTCTATGATTCTATGATTCTAACAATAGAGTCAATAGAATCAAGCTGTGATGTCCCTGTGCAGGGGAGTTGGACTAGATGACCTTTAAATGTTGCTTCCAACTCTGAGGATTCTACAACTCTATTATTCTAAATTGCAATAAGTTGTCAATTTTCTTGACTTGGGAAACTTCCCCTGGCTCCCCCATGTTTCAACTCCTGCCTGTGAAGGAGGTTATTTTTTGGAGATGTCCTTGTGGCCTTTTTCTTTGATTCTGTACAGGAGGATGATGTCTTGCCTGTAACCCAGCCAACTTCCGGGTATGAGTGGCAGATATCCTCCTTAAACATTTGAACTCAGTGCAGCCCTCAGAAATGTACAGAAGTTCTACTTCATTAATTTTTTTTTTTTGCTGGAATTCATCTATTTTGCTCTTGGTTCAGCTGTCTAGAAAGGAAGTGGATTCTCCAAGTAGGGGATAACATGAATTTAGCATTTAGTCTGCACAATAAAAATATTACAAAAAGACTTCCATATGCCAGCAAGTTTTCTTTTAGCTTGGTTGTTACTGTTCTGTGTTGTATTTTTAGCTTAATTTTAAAGGAGACATTCCATGAGCAAATTTATATTCAGCAACTAGATTTCTAAGAAGGTAGGTAATATATGGTCAACAATAAAATACATCTAAATTCAACATACAGTTCTTTGACTCTATGTCCTAGGCTTAAATTGATCATTGATGGAAGCAAGTATGAAGATTTCTCTTGTAATTATTATGATTATTTTTTTTAATCTGTAATGCTCAAAGGATTCTGAGCATCACAGCCCATTGAATTTCACATAAAGATGAGTATTTCTATTTTATAAGTAAGGATTGAAAGGATGAAGTGTTTCTCATCTTTGTACTCACTGGAAGAGTCTGTACTCGGGTGAGTGTCAAACCACTAAGTTGCCATCAGGTCACCCCCGGCAGCCATGCTTTCTCCAGTTTTCTTTTCTTTTGAGCATCCAGTGTTGATCCAGAAATGGTTGAGAACAGATCCTTGTGAGTGAGAAATGTATCTAACATGTTTAAGTCTTCAATGGCACAATTATCGATTGCAGAGAGATAAGGACCAGGGCACTCAGATTTGCATTTATTTTGCTCTTGGTTATGATGCTCAGGGCTATGGGGCACCAAATTAAACTGAACAAGTGAATACTTTAAACAACATCTGCCTGTATCACTAAAACAGATATTTTTCAGTTTCACATGTGCAAAAGCTTTAGCTCATGATTTAAAATTTTGAATAACATCAATTGTGAAAGTCACCTTTCAAGTCACTGCAGCAAAAGCATTTTAGCGTATACCTGTATGCTTCAAATACAGTGAAAGGATTTCAGCTAATCACTTCTAAAGCACTTTCTTATCTTTTTGGAGTGCTCTTCATAAATTATAGTGATCTCATTGAACATTGTTATTAGTTTTGAAGTCTAGCAGGATAAAGCTATCACAGCATCAGTCAAAATAAATCTTGCCTGCCTTTCAAAACATACTTATGGTGTGATGCCAGATATGAGTGGACAGAATTCTGTACCCAACTATTTAATGTTATACTTCAAATAATCAGCTTACCAGTTTGCTGCATCCTCTAACTTGGACAGTGTTTATGTATTACGCCATTGGTTGGATGTTCATAGCATCAAACCCGAAGTAAATTCCAGCAGGGACAGGGAGGTGATTGTCCCCCTCTGCTCTGCTCTTGTGAGGTCCCATCTGCAGTGCTGTGTCCAAGTCTGGAGCCCCCAGTACAAGAAATACAGGGAGCTGTTGGAGAGGGTCCAGAGGAGCCACAGAGATGATCAGGGGACTGGAGCACCTCCCCTACAAAGACTGAGGGAAGGCTGAGGGAGCTGGGTTTGTTGAACCTGGAGAAGAGAAGGCTGCGGGGTGTCCCTGGAAGTGTTCAAGGCCAGATTGGATAGGGCCTTGGGCCTGATCTAGTATTGAATGTGGAGATTGGTGGCCCTGCATGTGGTAGGGAGGTTGGAGATTCATGATCCTTGAGGTCCCTTCCAATCCTGGCCATTCTGTGATTCTGTGAAGTATTCTTTGAAACCTTTTCTCACAATCTCATTGGGCTGTATGTGTAGTCTTAATGAGGCTTCAGCTTAGCACTGAAGCCACAGCTCCTGGTCTTCAGCATTGGCTGCAGCTGTTTTGTGTGCAGCACTGGCACAAGCACGGGGCACCCACCCAACACCTAGGTAACCATAGCCAGAGGAATTAAAAGGCAGCGTGCTTTTCATTAAGCAAATGAAAAGAAAATCACAGTCCCTGCCCCGAAGATTGTACACTGTAATCAGTGGCAGCATTAATGGCGAACTTCACTGCACTCAGAGGAACAGTAAAGCATGCATGATGGGGCCCTGAAGACGAGACAACCAGTAAACTACTTACTTGGCTTTGGTTTCATTAGCCATTAGAGCAGGATAATAGCACTTACCTTACCCCACCAGAGATCAGTTAGTCATTGCTAGCACAATGTTCTGGAGAGATGATTTAAACCAAAAAAAAAAAAGATCAGCCCTCCAATTCTGGCCGGTGAGTATGTGACCCAGGTTTTGCCACGAGGCTCTGGGCAGTGCTCCAACCTGGAGCACGAGTATGATTATTATAAGACCAGTAAGGAGAGAAGAAGTGCAATGGGACAGCAGCCCTGCCTTTCACTTTTTGGATTCAAGGGTGGGTAGACCCTGAGGAAGCATGTTTGTAGCTGGAAACTGGCTGCTCTGCAGAAATTTGGCCACTCTGCAGAGAGCACTGTGTGGCTCAAAGCTCAGCAGCCTGCTTTGCAGGACTCGGATACGACTGGCAAAAGCAAAGTGTGGGGCAGGTTTGACATCCCTACACAGCAAGGATGTGCAACACCTGTCCATGCCACACCTGGCTCAAGCTGCTGCCATTTATCTTTATCCACATTTTTATTAAAAGTAGATCCTAGAGCAGAGACTTTGCTGTGTGGCTTTTTTTCATTAAATGGGCTGATTTGGTCTCTGCTGACTTGAAAAGCCAATCACCAAGCCCTCCGAATCTTTGATCCATTTTTCTACTTAGCTGTTCTCTAAAGGCTCAATTTCCTCTCCTGTCATGCTTTAGAGAGGGGGAAAATACACAGTCTAGTCCCCAAGTTATAATACAATTATTTGGTGCAAGGGAATTTTTTTTTTTTCACTTGAATAAATTAGTTGTTAATTAAAGCTTTTTGATGTAGTGCGAAAGAAGTTATATTTGGTACCAACAGCTGTATGCTGTTTGATTTATAGTCATTTGGGGTGTTGTTGGTTACAGCGATCCATCTCTCCCCCTTCCCCCACAAAACTCACACACACACTTCAAAGACCATTAAGCTCGTACTATGTTTTCAATTAGAAGGAGATTCTTTTCTTCTTGTTGTTATTTTCACTTTTCTATATGGCTTTAAAGTCATGGTGGAAACAGAGGAGCAGAACTGATATCTGTAGCGCAGTCAAAAAAAGGCTCTGCTTGGGGCTGATGGGCTGATTCTGGATGGGGTTCCTTCATTTCAGATATTTTGTCTGCAAGCAATGTGCATTCACAGAGAATTTCCTTCAGTTTCCAGTTAAAGCAACCTAACTTGCTATTGTGAGAACAAAGCCTTTTTTCCAGGTAACACATAAAAGGCTTCGGTTAAAGTATCACCTTAGTAACACCTTAGTCTTCACCCTAGGCAAGATTAGGGACCTGAGCAGGTAAGTTGATGGGAAGTTGGAAAACATTTGTTTTAATTCCTAGCTTAAAAAATACAGAATATAGCAGAAATGATGAAAAAATAGAGAATAAAATGGTGGTGGAAGTCATGGATTATGTTCAAATCCTTTTCTCTCTTCTAATCCTCTATAAAGAGTAGATCAAATCTGATGTGCATTTGTGCTCGTGCTTAATTGACTGTATAGTTGATCTCCAGCTTCTGAGAAATTACTCAGCATTCCTCTGTTTAGCTCTGTTTAGCTGTTACTGCTTCTCACTAGGCCAACGTAGCTTTACACAGAATCACAGAATCACAGAATGACCAGGGTTGGAAGGGACCTCAAGGATCATGAATCTCCAACCCCCCTGACACATTTAGGTACTGAAAGGCTGCAATGAGGTCACCCCGCAACCTTCTTTTCTCCAGGCTGAACAAGCCCAGCTCCCTCAGCCTGTCTTCATACTGGAAGATGCTCCAGTCCCCTGATCATCTCTGTGGCTCTCCCCTGGATCCTCTCCAATAGCTTTCTGTCTTTCTTGTGCTGGGGTCTCCAGACCTGGACACAGTACTGCAGATGAGGCCTCACAAGAGCAGAGTAGAGGGGGACAGTCACCTCCCTGTCCCTGCTGGCCACCCCTCTGCTGATGGAGCCCAGGATACCATTTGCTTTCTGAGACACAAGGGCTCATTTCTGGCTCATGTTAAGCTTTTCATCTATCAAGACCCCCAGGTCCTTCTCCACAGAGCTGCTCTTGTGCCTTCCTCTCTTCCATCCCTCATCAGGAAGGAGGATAGCGGGCTGGGAAGAGCTCTGTTGGCTTTTGACTATTTAACTTGCTGGTTCGGGAGGGGATTTTCTGTATATGATGTTGTTTTCAGTCAATTCCCAGCATGGTGTTCATTAACTGTAATGGAAGTTATTGAGCTGAAAGCATGTTTCTTCTCATTGGTTTGCAGCTGGGATTCTGTGCCTGGGCAGTGGCAATGGGACTGTTTGGGCTTGTGGGCTAACACTTAAGGAACTTTTAGAGATGACCTAAGCTCTGCTGAGCAAGGTAACAGGTTCAGCTTCCCATACAGATGAGAGTGAAAGCCTTGTCCTACTACTGCCATTTAATTTGTTTTAATACGATAGGGGGGAAAATGGGTCTTAATTAATTGCCTTCTACTCCAGGCTCAAGAGGAAAACCTGCTTTGGAACAAATTAATGCAATCAGAATCTGCAGGTTTCAAGTCCGCTGGCAGAGTTCCCTGTTTCTGAGCAAATGCATCTAAGTTTCCAGCTCTCAAGGATGGGAGAGGCATTCCTAAAAGGCAGTAGCTGGAGATGTAGCCTTTTGGCAAACAAGAAGAGCTGGAATGAAGGGACGCTTCTTCCTGTCCGCTGCTTCCCCCAGGAAGCATGACAGTCACAGTGGCTTTAAATCCTTCCTGTAACCATTGGATCTGAGTCAGGGATTAAGGAAGGGGCTGGGTGAAGGTAGAGATCAGCCCTGCTGGAGATGGATGGTCACAGAGGAGCACAGATACCTTTGACACGTTGCCAGGGAAGCACTTTTTTCTCTGTTCTCAATGAAACTGAGTTTCATCCTTTCTCTGTTACCCATAAACTTCATCATTTATTTAGATAACTAGCATTACTTTTCTCTTCTTGCTACCTCTGCTGGATGCAATGCCTGCCTGCTGCACAATTTCTGGATGTTCACACTGATCTTTGTTTTAAGTAGTCATATCAGTTGCACACAATGCTTAGTACAACTGCACATTCATGGCTGCTGAGCTGGGGACAAGGTGAATAAGCCACTGAGATTGATAGGAGAGTGGGGGAATGCCCATCCATATCAGCATGATAGCAAATACCTTCCAGTTTTAGCACTACATTGTTCAAACAACTTATTCTTAGAAGGACTTATTTATCTAAAGATCAGCTTAATGTTCTGGTTCTCAGGCTTGTAGAAAATATATTTTCTGAGTCTTTGAGGGACTTTCTGTTTGCTCTAGATGTCATTTGTTTTAGTAGAACCCACAGAAATAAAATATTTTAAGTTTCATAAATGAAATTGATAGTAGCCCACAAAAAGAAAGCTTGTTCATGAGAAGTATGATTTATGTTCCTTTGTCACTTATTCTTTTTGCAATTTCTGATTATTTTTTGTTCTACCTGATTGATATTAACTGAAAATAAAATAAAATAAAATAAAATAAAATAAAATAAAATAAAATAAAATAAAATAGAATAAACAAAAAAAATCACAGTTATCTAATGAAGAAATTAGACTTTTGCACATACAGAAGGAAATACATATTCTGAGGTGTGTGCATGCTGCCTTCCCACAGGAAACAAGGATAGGTATTTTATGTGTGTCTTCATTGTCCATATTTCTACATTACTCTCAACAAAGAATATCTTGACTTTATCCAGTAAAAAGAAGTAAGAATAACATATGTGCCAAACACACGGGAAAGCTATGCTGAGCCTGCCCTTGTGTGGCACTAGTGGTGCTTCATACAAGTTCCCACTAAGGTGCTGTATTCTTCTGAGATAGCTGAAGAGGTGGTACTATTATTCTGTTGATACTGTACAACCAGCCGAAATTATTGGCTGCTGAATTATCCAGGCATTTGGAGAGAAAGGGGAGAAGGAAAAATCAACTGTTAGCTGTGTGTGCAGGTAAATGGACCCATCCAAAGTTACAGGCAAAGAAAAGAGAAAATAGAGTAAAGGAAGTGAAGAAGGGAGAGCGTAAATGCGGGAAACAAAGATGGAAAACCTGTTAGCACATGGCAAGTGCAAGGGGGGACCTAGCCATGGAGGAGCACTGAACAGGCTGTTGCAAAAGTGCTGGTGCAGTGGGGAAGGTTGAAGGGGAGAGGAGCAACTTGGGGCTGCATCTGGTATCAGAGCTATCCTACAGGGAGCCAGAGGAAGAAACAATGTGGTGAGAACTTGGCCAAACTATGTGCAGCTGTGCCTGAACAGAGCCGCTGGGTGAAGTTACTTGTTGAGAAACTCAAAGGGTCTATGTTATTTGTCATCTTCCTGAATGAACTGCAGGAACAATTAGCACAGTGTGTATGACAGGGCAGCAGCACAGACTCCTAAATGTGGCTTACTCAACATGTTCCACATTCTCACAGGTTTGGAGACCACCTTGTTTTCTTGTCAGCAAAGCTGACTGTTTTGTGTTCCTAATGTATCAAAGGCTTTCATAACTTTTTATTTTATTTTTAAAGAAGCTGTAATATCTCCACTGTTTGAAAAGGAGACGTTGAATTTTGGCAGGGATAAAAGTTCTGAGGCTGAAGACATGCCTTTCCCTTCTCCCATGAAACTCCCCTCCGTTCTGGCTGAGTTATGAGCTGTGCAAGATTGCTGTTCCCCATTTCTCACTTATGTTTCTCAGGAAAATGCTGGCAGTCGCTCAGAATAATAACTGAACATGAATCTTCTGCGGAGCCGGGACCACATCACTGCCAAAGCAAAAATAGCAAAGGCTGCATAGAAAAACCCCCAGGGGCTCATGGGGCAGGTGTAGCAGCTTGGCCAAGGGATGAGGAAAGGAGGAGGGCTGGCTCCATCTCTTTCTCTATTCCCAGCACCTAGTCCATGTGTACTATGGCATCAGTATGGAACATGGCACATCCACTCCCAGTTGCTAAAGAGAGAGAAAACCCATCTTCGTAGCATCCTCCTATGTTACTACTTGCTAACCTCTTTCAATCTCCTACTAGCAGTAGTTGTAACAAGTCTTGAGAGCCAAAGCACTGCATATCTCCAATGCTCCTCAGTGCAGGAAAGAATGGTTGTGCTTTTGGACCCAACATAATTTCCATTTTCTGTGTTTCCAGCAGAAGATAACATGGAACAAAGCTTTCAGGCTGCCAATTTAGCTGGCTGGAAGTGGGGAAGCACTGGGTTAATCGCTGTGGTATAACCATGGTGCAGGCTGCTGCATGCTCATCGTGTGCTGGTGCAGTCAGAGATGTACTCAAACAGAAATAATTTTTCAGAAATAATAGCTGTAAATTTGAGAAATTCCTGATTTTGTTTGTTTGTTTGTTATTTGCCTGCAGTCTGAAGGTCTTTCTTATTACAATGGTCAGTATATTAAAGACATAGAGTGTATGACTCTCTAAGTATAAATACACATTTTAGATTGTATACATATGAATGGCCATGTAAGCATCACCATACTGGATGTATGCATGTTTGGCATGACGTAAATACAAATTGTATCTTGCAGTGGTACAGTGCAGAGCACCAGCAAACCAGCCCTTTTTTGAAAGCTGAATTTTGGGAGTAGCTTTGCTGACAAAACAAATGAACAAACCTTGTTTTTACATACATGCACGTGGAGCTGAGCACACTGCTGGTGCTCATCAAGCACAGGCGGCTGCATGAGCCACATCTGCCCTGTGCAACTGCTTTATTTCATTCTGAATATCAAGGAGATCCTCCCTCCCTCCCCGGACCTGTGGGCTCCTTTTCTGACAATGCACAATCGTATTGCTCGTTGGAGTGCCTGTCATTAAGCAATGTGCTGATTATTCTGGCAGCTCCACTGCTCAAGTCCCCATGGACAGAGTCAGACATGGAGAGAATTGAATTTTGCCAAGGACGGGGCTAAAGGTCATTACATGCAGTGGACAGCTGTGTCTAGTCAAATCGAAACTATTACTCCAAGTGTTACCAACAGAATAGCTGATAGCTCTGTTGTCAGTTCATTTACACTTGCATCCTGCTACAAATTAAAATGAAATTGTGGTGCACTGAAGGAGTGGAAAGTAGGTTTTCTGCCAAGTGACAATTCCTTATATCACCAATTTCCAAGTGCAGTCATTATAGGTCATTGCTAGGGTTTTTTGAGATTTCCAGCACTGAGGATTTAGGATCCTGATTTTCTGCCATGGGCAAAATTCCCATTAGCACCTGCTATCATCTTCTTATCCCTTAGGTTGAAAAGGAAATGCAGAGCTCTGGTAACTGTCTTCTTTTCTCAGCTCTGCTCTCTAAGAATAATATGAAGTACCAAATTGTTCCTTCACTTCTCCCACTTTCCAAATTTTTTTTATTTTTTTTTATTTTTTTTACCTCAAGCATGGTATATAGATTCAGACAGGAGGAAATCTATGAAGTGTCTTAAGAACTCGTCCTTATGGGGGAGAATGGTAGGGGGAGCAGCTTTGCAGCAGTGCTTATAGCCAGTGCTCATCTCCACCAAGTGCAACATCTCCCCCAGATCCCACTCTCCATGCACAGCTCAGCATATGCCTTCTGGGCAGAAATACAGACTCTCCCAGGATCCTTGGTGGGCCCTAGCAACCAAGCTGAATGCCTGTGACTTGACCACATTTAGAATAAACTTGCCCAAAAACATCAATGCTAATTAGCTTGTGTTATGAATGGATTAAGTGAGACACCAGCTGCAGCAGGGCATTTTGATTTGGGTTGCGGCTCAGTAATTAGATGCACATAAGCTGGCTGGGGAGCTGTCAGTCAGCAAGCAGCAGTTTGCTTGGCGTTGTTGGGAAGAAGAGATTTCTGTGTCCCATCATCTGTTTTGCTGTGAATCTACTCAGCGTTCAGCATGAACTGAAATCCTTCCTTGAGCTACAGCTGTGCAACTTGGTAACTTCAGAACTTATCTCCTAATGCAGCTGAGCAATGCTGTTCCATTTATGATGCAAAGTGTTCCTGTATCGCGGATGTTAATGTTAACATCACTCTTCCTTTTGATCCATGCCAGTCTTTTCCCTGTTATCTCATCTACTGTTGATGTTTATAATGGGGTTTGCAGGAAAAGGGGTTCGTCATAAATGAACAACATTTATGATATAAAAGTATTCAAAATCAATCTGAGAGGCTGAAAATATGTGAATGTAGTTATGGACACGTATGCCCATACCACCTGGTGCCCAGCCAGACTGGTTGTCCTGATCTACCTCTCTAGCAGATGGGGAGAAATAAGAACCTCCAGTAAGACAGATCCATCCATTTCAGACACTGTCAGTGTTAGGAGGAGAGGGATCCCTAGAAGGAGCCCCCAGTTGTAAGTTTAGATTGTCTGTTTTTAAAAGGTCAGTCACTAGGTAAGCCCCACATTTGCTCCCAGATCTGGACCTTGATTGAGAATGAAATATTCAGACAGCATCTTTCTTTAAAATAAGAAAGTAAGGCTTTAAAATAAGGCTTGAAGGTAAAAATGTGGTGTGACTATTCCTGACACAGAGCCCCACAGATTTATTTACAGAGCCCTTATCAGCTCCATAAATAAAGGGCATGTGCATGCAATGGCTGACTGCATCTTCGATTGCAATACCAATGTTTTAAAAGCCTGCTGATGGAATATCTGCTGATTTCATTACTTCTCCAATGTCTTTGCAGGTAAGTGACGCGTTATACAGTATCATCCGTAGGAATGCATGACTGGAAGGGACAGCGTGTAAAAATTCTGGATGCCCCGTTGCCTTCCCTTACCTTCCAGGAGAGAGAAACATTAGGAATGATGTACTCATTTAATAGGTGGAGTTGGTCAAATAAAAGCCCATTTGCAGTGCAGTAGGTTTTACTTTTTCTTAAAGAAAAGAGAACAAGTCTGTCTTGTCATTAAGAGCACTGGCTGAATGAACAGCAGAGCAAAAATCTTTTTCATAAAATAGAACCATTGAATTGTTTGAATAGGAAGGGTTATTTAAAAGTCATCCAGTTCAATCCCCTGCAACAAACAGGGACACCTACAGCTCAGTTGGATGCTTGGAGCCCCAGCCAGCCTAAACTTGAATGTCTCCAGGCATGGGGCATCCACCACATCTCTTGGCCACTTATGCCAGTGATTCACTGCATTTATTACAAAAAACTTCTTCCTTATGTGTAGTCTAAATTCTCTCAGTGTGAAACCATTTCTCTTTGTCCTGCCGCAACAACAGACACTGCTAAGGAGTCTGTCCCCTTCTTTCTTACAGCCCTGTTTAGATACTGACAGGCCACTCTCAGGTCTCCCTACAGCCTTCTCTTCTGCACGCTGTACAGCCCCAGCTCTCAGCCTGTGCTCATAGGAGAGGTGTTCCATCCCTTGGATCATTCTGTGGCACTTTTCTGGACATGCTCCAATAGCTCCATGTCTCTCCTGCACTGAGCATTCCCCATCTGGACACAGTGCTCCCGATGAGGTCTCACAGCACAGAACAGAGGGGAAGATCCCCTCCCTCACCCTGCTGACCACACTGCCTTGGATGCAGCCCAGGATACCATTGGTTTTCTGGGCTGCAGGGGCACATTTCCGGCTTATGTTCAGCTTGCCATCCACTAGGCCCACTGCTCAAGTCTATCTAGGACTCTCTGGATGGCATCCTGTCCGTCAGATGTATCTAACATACTCCACAGCTTAGAGTCATCTGTGAAAAGCTGAGAGGGTGCACTGATTTCACTGTTGATGTAATTGATGAAGATATTAAAGAGCATCGGTTTTAGTACTGACCTCTTACAGATACCACTCATCAGTAAATTGTGCTCAGAAAATGTACTGGGGCTATTACTATTAGTCAGGCGAATGGGAAGCATCAGGCATTACTGAAAAACAGATACACTGTTGAGTTACAAGGTACAGCGGCGAGCCTCAACATCGCAATAACAATTTGAGGAGCCCATGTTCAAATTTAGCCTGTCCCTGAGCACAGACCAGGCTGTATTAAATCAGTAGTATGGCATACGATGTTGTTAGTAGCCCCACCAAACTAAACTGTGTCTTTATGAGAAGAATTTGTAAACTATAACTTTTAGCAAAGAACGAACTGTTTCCTCACACAAGTTTTTCATCAAGCAAGTTCATTTTAGTCTCATTAAAAATATACACATTAAAAATGCTTGCTTGGGCCAGTGTCAATTAAAAATTCTGGATTTTAGGTTGTTTTTTTTTTTTTTTTCATTATTATTTAAAAATATATATAAATAACCAGTACAATGTGATTTTGTCTTGGCTGAGCCACCAAGACAAGCCACCACCCTTGAGCACCCAGGCATGGAGACTTGACAATGCCCACTGGATTTGCTTGGAGTTCTCCTTTTTTTACCAGATGTGTGCTTTTGGGCCAGTGCCCTATGGCAACAAGAGCTTGCTGTGTTTCTTTGAGCTTGTTCATAAAAGATTGAATCAACAAGCTGTTTTGTCACTGACAGGTGCTGAAAAGAGGATCCATACTGCTATGGGACACTGTGCTATCAGAGCTGTGACACACATTTCCAGAGAGGATGTGGAGTCTCCTCTGTAGAGATCTCCAAAAGTCATTTGGCCTGGACACCAGCTCTGGGTGTCCCTGATGGAGTTGTGTTGGACCAGTTAGACACAGAGGTCCCTTTCCACTTTAATCAGTCTGTAATTCTGTGATTTGACACTGGGCAATGAGATGAACTCACCAATCTACATGTATGCTCAAATTTATTGTAGATTTTTTTTGTTTTGTTTTGTTTTGTTTTTAGTCAGAGACAGAGAAAAGCTGTTAGCCATCAAGCAGCTTAAGAGAAATGAGTTTCTGGGCCTCTGTCCAGTTACTCATACCTCATCTATTTGATATGCACACAAAAGTTTAAAACACTGCTTCTGGATTCAGCAGATGTAAAGGGGATGGACATCATAAGGAGGCCCATGGAAATGCCTTCCAGCTCTGGATCAGATGAAGAGGTAGGCAGCAAAAGAGTTTTAGCTTTATGGTCTTTCGTAATTAGCATCCACAGCTGAGGAAATACCATAAGACATTTTCCACAAGTATTCATTAGCTGTTGGGTTTTTATAAGCCTGGTCAGACTTTGTACACTTTCTTCCATCGTTCCATCTTGTTTGCTCTTGGCAAATATTACAGCAAACATGTTTTTGAGCTGGAGTGTTTGTGGAGGCCACGAATACTGGGGAATATTCCTGAATACTGCCTTTAATATTCCCACAGGAAACCTGCTTCTAGGGATTGTAATGTCCCTCTGTTCAGGAGACAAACATTGCCGTGTTGTACACACATTTAACAGCTCATGAATTGGGAAGAGATCAAGAAGAGTTTTTAGAAAGGAATTTGAAATACATATTTTTAGGCAAATAGCAATCTGCTAATAGTTCACAAATCAGCATGCTGAATATGTCAAATGCTTGATTCTTTCACAGTTCCCCATTTCTGGGATATAAGTTCACAAGTAAATTTTGAAAGAAAAAAAAACAAACAAGTAGTTTACATGCTATTCTCATCATTTTTGTCTTTATGGAATAAAATGTTTTTTTATTTTTTTTTTATTCTTGTCCCCCTTTTTGAATCTGGTGTGCCTAGAATAGCTTCCATAACAGAGTTTCTTATTGACTGATCTCCAACTAAGAGATTCTTACTCTTGACTCCTGCTTAGATGGATGATTTCTAAGGCTTTTCTCTTTGTGACAATGAATTGGTCGATGTTTGTATTAAGCTCTCCTTAGTGCACTATTAAATGGGCAAAACTTCAACAATAAACAGGCTGACTGGCTCGGTGATAAATTGAAGAGAGGGGGAGATGTGTATTTTTAGACAGAAGAATCATCATGGAAATTGTATGATTTCCATGCAGTTGGAGAAGGGCTATGTGGAAATATGCTTCAAATAGACAACAGACGTTAGCTGCTCTTAAATCAACTGGACTATGCTTTGGGGAAAAAAAAAAAAAGAAAAAAAAAAGAAAAAAAAAAGAAGAATTTGTCTGGTCAATGCCTATCTTGTCCTAAGGCTTGCATAGGGTCTAAGCATTTCATAGTGTTGGAAGCAAAACCTTCAGGTTTTTGTTAAAACACTCTGAAGTTCTTCCTATCATTGCGACTTGCAAGCAGGGCTGAATGTTTTGCCTTTCTGCTATGTGAGAAAAAGATAAGGGCATTTAAATACACAATTAAAAGCAAGGGAGTGCTCTTAGACCTTTGTGTTGTTTTCTCAAGGTTTGTAGTACTATTAAAAAATGACCCATTCCTGAATTTTTCTACTGTTTAGCATATCAGAGGATCCTGTTCACAGGTGATTATATCTGATTAGGATGGACTACTGTTTCTGCCGAACAGTGAGCAAGTGGGACCTAAGTTCTCTGAATTGAGAGAACCTCAACCCTGCAATGTTTCCAGCCTGTCAGAAATTCAGGGCATGTGGGCAGTCCCAAGAGATAATTATCATCATCTGAAATTTGCCAGATATTCCCCACATCCAAAGAAAGCCTTGTGGATTAGAGCTGAAGGCACACGGAAGCCTGAGGTTCAAGGTCCAGAGCCTGCTCCCAGCTCTGCCTCTGCTCACTCCAACCCCTGGCAAAGCTGCACCTCTTCTCCAATCTGTACAAAGGAGATAGCAGTATCTGTCTCACAGGGAGTGTTAAGAAGCTTAATTCATTAATGTTTACCTAGAGTTTCTAGCTCCTCCGATGGAAGACTCTATAAAATAGTGACAATGTATTGTTAATTGCCTGCTTACACTGAATAGTGAAGGGAAAATAAGGAGATGGTTATTGGAAAGCGGAGGTGAAATTAGTGATGAGCCACACCAGTCTAGTGCCTTTAAGTTAAATAGTTTAGTTGTTTGGTTTCCCATTACCACCATCTTTAACATCTCGAGTCATTTCTATTGGTCCGTTATTTGATCTCCAGTTTACTTTAGCAGAAATCAAGATGCATCTGGGTCTAAGAATCAGACCTCTTAAAGCAAAGAATATATTGTAGGCTTAATTTGGGACGTAATTCCTGAATTCATTCCATTGATTTAAATAGAAAGAGATCTGATTTGCAGAATTTGATTTCAGAGTTTCCATCTGGAATTTACAACCTAATATATCAGAAAAACAACCTTGCACATCTTTACAACTGAGAAGCACAACATGATATCGATACTCTAATGTTCAGTGCACTTCAAATATATAAGTATCTTTCTTTGTTTATTTGCTTATATGATTTGGTTTCATGGATTTGTCCTCTTCATTTGCAGAATTACAGGACTGTAGGAGCTGAAAGGGACTTCTGGAGATCCCCTAGTCCATCCCCCTGATAAAGCAAGTTCCCTATAATGGGTTACAATAAAGCATTCAGGCAGTCTCATAATACCTCCATAGAAGGAGACTCCACCACCTATGGGCCACCTGCTTTTGTACTTTGTCCAAAGAAAAGGTGATCATTCATACCTTCCTGCATTCCAGTTTGTGCCCATTATCCTTCGTTCTGTCTCTGGGCACCACTGTAAAGAGCTCTGGCAGAAAAAACAACAAAAACAACAACAAAAAAAACCTGGTTTATTGAGTCCTTATCATCTGGATTTCCTACAGTGTGATGTCATGTTTGGACTGACAGTAACTTTTTGTTAGCATTTTTGAAGGTATCAGGAACAAAATTAGGTGGCATATCTAATATCATTTGTATGTCTATATTTTGTTATTTACAACCATTTTTCCATAAAACCTGACTTTTTAGGATCAGTCTCTGTGATATCTTCAGAAATTAATCACGGACAAGCAAAGGGAGAACCTTACCCAGCGCTCTTTCTTCATCACCTTTTAGTTTTCTACTCAAATTATGCTGTTTATATATACATATATATGTATATACGTATAGGTATTGTGTAGCCATTTCTCACTTATCCTGCAAAGGGTGAAACTCTCATCTGGTATAAATTGACAGTTCTATTCAAATCAGGACAAAGATATTAATTCACTCCAGCTGAGGCTCTGGCCCTAGAACGCCAGAGGAGAGCAAGTTTTGCAGAGCATGGGTTTTCAGGCTGTGTGGAAGGTTTTGCTGTGTAACTTAGCTATGTGTGTAGGCTCAGTGCTGTGGGAAACTGCCTATTTGACATCTGTGGCATACGTAGCAAATGCTTTGGCAGTTAGAGTTAATGCCTTTTGAATTTGCAGGTTGTTTACTTTCAGCTTGAACATGGATTTGCTTTCAGCTTCAGTGGGAAATCTAACATAAGAAATAATAGGACCAGCCATCTGTCCAAAAGGGTATGAGAATTTCTGTTTTTGAAAACCAATAACAGAGATCAGGGACAAATTCACCCCATGTGTACTCTCTGGCAAATTATTGCTTTGCTCCTTAGATTTCTGAGCTGGGACTCAATCCCTCTTGTGCAGTGTGAGCAAGAGCAGATTTAGGGGATCAGACCTGTAAAATGAACATGGTCAACATCCTTTTCCAATGGTCGCTTCTACAGACAAGTTCTATTACAGCCCTTTCTTCCTCTGCTCTGATTTACAACCCATTTTGGCATGCAAAACCTACACCTGCAGAGCAGTCTGCTCAATCGGTGCTGAAGACTGGGCTCTCTGGGGAGCAGTAAACAGCACGAGTGAATGGGAACCCCGGTCCTTCGCCAGTGTTTCCTACAAGGAAATATCAATCCATGTGTTAGTCATCGGCAGGGAAAGGTATAATGGCTAGGTAGATTGGGTCACTTTTTCAGAAAAGCTCAGAGCCAGATTTCTCAGCACTTGAAAGGGTCCAGAAATTTTACTTTCTTTCCTTCAAGCCAAAAGTTAAACTCATCCCTTCCTCCGTCCATCTAAACTAAGACGCTGAAAAGGAGCCAAGTTTTCACAAAAATGATCAGCATCCTGCTGCTCTTAATAGGACACGATGAACAGACTTTGCAAAGAGCTCAGCATGCAGTGTGGAATGGAACTACCCCCAGTTCACACAAATGGGGACCTGGGCCTCCTGTATCTGTCTTGGTTATCCAAAAGAAATGATTCCAACTGGAGTGGAAAAATACATGAAATGAATGTGCTGTGTTCAATGGAAGGCTAAATTCTTGTTTTGGAGATCTGCACAGTGCAAAGTGTTGACTTTGTCCATCATTTCTGCTGATAGGCTTGTATGGATTGAGTTACCATCATTTCTGCCATCTAAAGAAAGATCTGAGCCTTGATCTCCAAACCGCTTGGACATCTTGGAGATTGGGTCTTGAGTAATTAATAAACAAGAAAAGTAGAAAAAGACTACAGGAAGCAATGAAAGGGGAACATCACCTGGTCTTCAATAGACAAAGCATTCATTCTTTACTATACATATAGTCAATGGATGTGCTCCTATCCTTTTAAGGATCACTACTCCAGGGAGTTGGGGTAGCTAACAATATCCTCCAAAGCATGCTGACATACTGAGCAATATTACTTGAGATATCCTGATGTACATCCAGCCAAAGATTAAAACCAGCCTTGAAGCAAAACTTTTTGTCCTGAGGACTAAAGTAAAGCATATGGCTTTCATCCCAATAGCAACATCCCTAGGCTATTTTACCTCAATTATACTCTGATTTAAGAAAACTGGAGAGCACTGTATCATGTTCAAACTGTTTTCTTTCCTCCTTCTCTGTCAAATTGTGTCAATTGCAGATCTGATATGTTTCAAGATTGGTTGGGGAAACAAGGATCTCTTCAAAGTCCTTATTTTGATTATTGATTCAATAGTATTTACTGATTAATAATGACTCAAGGCTAACAGGCTCATTTGAATTGGGAATGCTGTGATCTTGCATGCTATCTATAGCAAGACTAGACAGATAAGTAGTTTACTTAAGATCAGAGAAATGAAGCTTGTAGTCTTCTTAGGGAAGACAGGGTTTTTTTCTTTGTTTGTTTGTTTGTTTCTCACATCAGTTTTCAGGGTGTCTTTTCTTTTAAAGGTTTCCATAGAATCACAGCATCATTTTTCCTTATTTCCCTTGTATGCGTGCAGTCATGAGAATCAAGATGGCTTGAAATTAAATAAGCACAGTCCAACCTTAAAGTCAAAGACTTTGCGGTTTTAGGTTTGCTTGGAACTAGAAGCAGAAGAGCCAAAATGCTGCATAAAAGAAAAAGAATTAAAAAAAACCAAACCAAAACAAAAAAACAAAACTGTTTTCGTGGTATTTTTGGCATAAGCAACAGCTCTGAGAGATACTGGAAATCATACAACAAGGGATTGTTCTTAAGATATTTCCAGCCCTTCTCTCAAGACTGAGGGCTTTAGATAACCATCTGCATGTGGATCCCCATCCAAAATAAACTACCAAATCCTTAGTAGCTCACTCATCACTAAATAGTGATTTCTCCCATGCACGTCTCTCCCTGTGAATGTGCACAAACAAACGTTCTTCAAGGCATCCTAAAAGAGGACGCTTTTCTTTGCTCATAACATTTTAATTGCCTCTCCACCAAGATCTTCTGCCTGGCAGAAGAAAGAAAAAGAAGAAAGCAATGAACTGCCCCATGCTGTCCAAAGGATTTCCTGCTTTCAACCTAACAGAACACACTGGCATCACTTTGTCCCCATTCTCCTTTGCTGCATCTTCTGTCTGTTTTGCAGAGGGTTTTTGTCATTGTTGTTGTTTTTCTCTGTCTCAGCCTGAAAAAAACAACATCTGCTCCCTTCCTGCACCCATCCTTGTTGGTTGTGTGGGTGACAGAGGCAGAGAAATCAGCACAGTGTCAGCAAGAGTTTAGCCCCACAGCTGGGACCTGAACTTTCAGCCGCAGAGCATAGTGCTGGGTCACTGCACTAAAGCAAGCCAGATTGATACAAAGTGCTTGCTTACTCTGGGAAGGAAAACATCAGAAGTCAGTTAATAACAATCTTTAGGCACCATCTATTGTGAGCTTACAGCAGCAGTGATCCCCACTTTTCCTGGAAAAGATCACCATGTAGTGTAGGTTTACTGTCATAACCCCTGAAGTGACACAGCATTTGGATGCTGCCTGTGCATGAGGAGCATAGCATAGGTCAGAGTAGATTTTAGAGCCATTGAAGCTGGAGATGGAGTGTGTGGACCTGACATACTGCACGCTTTGTGAAGTTTTCAGCTCTGAGGACCTGAATGATCATGTCTGCCTAGAAAGTGGATGCTAAAATATTCTTTCCCACTTCATTTTGCAACTGAGAACTTGTTAGTCTGTAATATCTGTTATTTATAGTTCCTTTCCACTCAAAGCATCTGAAAATGCTTCTGTTTATGAGTCCGTTCAATGAAATACAGATACCCCCAGGCAAGGATGCTTCTCTATGGTGATGACCTCAGAGTCCTCTTAGCCACTGATGCACATGAGGAACTCATCCACTTTGCCAGATGCAACTAGCAGGCCCTCAAGATTGGAGGGAAGGGTAAAAACCTACACTAAGCCCGAGGATCAATAAAGAGAGAAAATCACAGGGTAAACTGGCTAGGAGAACAGATACAGTCTGATGATGGCTCAGTTTGGAAGCAGATGTTGGATAAGTCAATGCCAATGTTCAGCAATATCCTTGTGCAATGTTTCAAATAATGAAGCCACAACTCTTAGGAGGATATGTGGGGTCCTACCTGGATGTTTCTCCATCCAACCCAGCAAGGGCCAGCTGTGCTGTGCTGGCCTGGAGAAAGCTCCAGTGTAGGACCTAGCACAGTGGATGTGTCGCAGTGGTGGTGTTGCTTCTAAAGGGATGTGCACAGGGTTTTAGTGTGCACCTACTCATGCCTCTTAATGACCACAGCCATTGAAGGGCATCTGCTTGTTTTCAGCCCACTTCAGTGTTTGCCCATTGACTGCTCCATACTCAGCAGCTGGCATCAGTTGAAGGATCAACTCTTCCAAGTGGCTCCTGGCAGATACTCTGTGCCACCAGCCCATCACTTTCCTGCTGCATTCAGCATGCAGGCCAGGGAAAAAAAGTCAGACCAACTGATGTCTTTACAATTCCAGCCTGCGATTTCTGCTTCATCCACAGCCAGGCGAGATTTTGCCAAGATACATATTAGGCAGCTGCTCAGGACACTGCTGTTTTGTCTGTACCACCCTGAGCATGCTGTCTGTCTGTCTTGTGGTCTGTCTCTGTGACCCAGCTTTCCAGTCGCTTGCTCTGCTATTCCCCAGGGCGACCAGAACATGGTTGGTAAGAACCAACCAGGTGCTTTTCTGGTCCTCCCAAAGGACTCATAGCTTTAGCAAGTAAAAGCATCGGGGCTGGGATGCAACATATGTCCATCTGTCCCACAGCATTCCTTCTGCCCTGACTCCCCAGGAGTCACATCTGATGTGCCAGTAGAGAAGGGAGCCCAACCTGTCTCCTCAAAGTCCCCAGATAATCTCACTGGTTTCTCACAGGATTGTACTCTGTTTGGATCTTCAGCCTGGCTTGCTGCTTAATGTACTACTGCCATTGCTTTTGCCATGCTGAAATCCTCAGTGCATCTTCCCTCCCCCCTGCACACCCCTACCAGACCAATTCAGCATCAGTAACATCTTATTATTTACCCTCAAAATATCTCTTCCCTCCAAGCACCAATGATGTGCACATAATGCCACTTTTTCTCCACTATGAATATATGCATTTCAAACTCTGATTTAGTTGGAGTCATTTAGGCTGAAAGTTGGCTCTCTTGGATCTTTTCCCATGAGGAAGATGCATTTTGCCCCCCAGACAAAGCTCCCCCAAGGAGGAAGATGTGTTTTCTCATCCTGGCATCTGTAAAGCTGTTTTGCCTGCTTTCAGGGCATCTCTCCCTCCCTCCTTCTTCCTCAGAGAAGAGCATACATATGTTGTGTGTACATATGGGGTTTTTCCTCCCCTCCCTCTTGGTCCATTGAGTGTTGCATCATGTTTCACTCCCGTCGCTGCTCCTTCCACATATGCTGCATTGGATTTGTGGGTGGGAGAAGGAAAGAGCCCCTCCTCTGGGCATACTTGGAGGGAAAAGGGATTAAAAAAGGAGAAAGAAAAAAAAATAAGGGGATAAATATTTGGGAGAAGGGAGTTCAAGAGCAGAGAAAAACAAATGAAAGGGGGTGCCAGACTGGAACTGGCAGCTGGCTGCCAGCATAGCAGCTTGGGACAAAGTTGGTGGAAGAGTTATGTGCCATGTTTGGGTTGCTTAAAAAAATACACCCTCCCTCCCTCACTATTCCACCTCTGTTTTTTCCCTGGCCCCAAGAATGAGGAGGCATTTGGTTGCCAAATGCCAGCTTGCAGGAAGTTTGTATTTAAAGCTATGTCGAGGGATGCAAATGGAGAACATCCAGCGATGTGCACATGGGCGTACACATGAGCACCTGGAGTCCTCCCTGGTCCCACTTGGGATGAGAAGGACTGGGGTGCCTAGGGGTGCACAAGGGAACTGTTATCACCCTCTGCTACAAGGAGATGCCAGGACATTGGCAACCATGGCATGATTTTTTCCAATGCATGGGGAGGAGGTGGGAGGGTGGGAGGGTGGAGGAGAAAGGAGGGGGGGTGGAAGGTTGTAACGCTTGGCTGGAAAAATTTAGAGGAGTACAAAGGAGAAAGCAATGAAAAGGGATGGCAGGAGGGGGAAGGAAGCTACGGACTGGCTGCTGTGGGAAGATTTACATTTGCTGAGTGGGGCTGGGTGGGAGCAGGCAGGGGTGTGGAGTTGATGCTGGGGGTGCCAGGGGAGGAATGCGGCTGCAGAGCAAAGCGCCTTGTTTTCATCCTTCCTCTCCTCCTCCCTCCACTGCGTGCTCGGAGGAGAAGAAAAGACAAAAAGCTGAACCGGTGCCAAGAAGGAGCTGCAGCAACTCGAAAACGGCGCTCTGTGCCGCACTAATATTTCCAAGCAGGGCTGCTCTCGAGAGTGGAGAAACGTGCCAGGAATGAGAATGGCTGTGGTGCGGGGCCACCAGTCGGATGCAGGAGTCTTCTCCCTCCTCTTTTACCTATTAAATGCCACCCTTTTCCCTTCTTGCCTAATCCCAGTGATATTAAGGGACTCTTGCTCCTGGCTTTGCCTCTCTTTGTTCCATCCCAGAGAGGGGGTAGCAGGAGCCAGGCAGTCCCCAGTATCCCCAACAGCACTATCCTTGGGCACAGCAAATGTAAGGCAGAAATGCTGTGTCTTTATCCATTCCTAGCCTGGCTGTGCACGTTACCAAGCTCACATGTAAAAGATTATAAGTAGGTAACAGAAGGAGCTAACACACCTATCCCCTCCTGCTTGCTGAAATCTCAGCTCAGGAGGATTATTTATTTATTTATCTATCTATCTACCTATCTATCTATTTATTTATTTATTTTTGCAATTTTTCCTAGGAAGACATAGAAGACTTGGCTCCCAGGGAGTTTTCTGACTGTTTCCCCAGTGCCACTCCTTCCCCTCCTCCTTGCTGTCCTCCTCCTCTCGCAGTACCCATAAGGCTGCTCTCGCTGCTCTGTATCATGATGCAAGGTTACTTGTAGGACACACGAATCTCTGCAAGGTGCAGCATTGCCTGCATCGGTGCTCCCATGCACTTCTCATTTCCTGAGGGATGTAGCAACTTCCAGGCTGTGTGCCACAGTTACATGGTCAGTCAAGCCTCTGTTAAATGCAGAGGTGGGATTTCTTTTGTAAAAGCCCCTTTCTGCAAAGCCTACCTAGGTAAAAAGACATATTAACAATAGAGATCTGAAACTTTGGCAGCAATTCATAACTGATTCACATTGGTTGTGCTGGTGTTTTGCTCTGTTTTTTCTCTGAAAGGGAAGGTTTTTTCCTGTTATGTTCCCCTTTACCTTACATTCATAGGATGAGAAAAAGTATATGCAAGCTGCATAATTTTTAACCATTTTGAAATGTTTACAGCATCTAGAAACATTCTTGTAAGATTGCAGGATGGAAGCTCAAAGCAAAAAAATCTTTCCACTACTGCATTTATACATGCATTTCTGTCTGGATCATACTGGAATTTGGATCACTAGTTTAAGGTGGTGTTGATGGTAATTAGAGACTAGAAAGAGAAAACCCTCAACCATGAGTCTGACAACAAATCCACATGTTTTTTTATCAGCAGCCAGCAGATCAGCTTCAAGGGACCTTCCTAAAGCACAGGCAGAAGCTCATCAGCTTGCTGAGTCTCAGAAGCTTGCATGTTGTTAGCTTGGTCCAGTTTGTAGTCCCAAACTATGGGATGATCCCAATGACCTTTATCTCACCTAGAATTCCTGTCCTACTATATATGCAAATCCACTCAAATTTCATGTTGATACTAAACATGTAAACCTGGTTTTGGAGGACCTGATTCTGCTCAGTCAATGCCTGTTGGAAATAATGTGATAAATAGACTGTGACTGAAATGTTATTTGGCTACTTTCCTTCATCCTTCTCTTATCCAAAGATAGCTCCTTGCAGATCAATGGTCATTTATCTCAGACCATCAGAAACACAGTCATAGATTAACGCTTCTAGGATATGTATTAATTTCTACTGTGACATATCTTTGTATGGAGGAGGATGTCTGCAGTGATCGTTCTCTTCCTGTTCCTCCAACCACGTGGCTGCTGTAGCCTGACTTAGGCTTGAGCAAAAGAGATGCCATTGTGTATTCTTGCTCTTTTTCCTTTGTCACAGGAACTTTGGAATCACTGGAGTGGGTGGGGAAAAAATTGTAGAATCATAGAATGGACAGGTTGAGAAGGACCACAATGATCACCTAGTTTCAACCCCCCTGCCATGGCAGATTTGCCAACCACTAGAGCAGGCTGCCCAGAGCCACATCCAGTCTGGCCTTGAATGCCTCCAGGGAAGAGGCATCCACCAACCTCCTTGGGCAACCTGTTCCAGTGTGTCACCACCCTGTGTGTAAAAAAACTTCCTCCTGATATCTAACCTAAACCTCCTTTGTCTCAGTTTAAAACCATTCCCCCTTGTCAACAAGAAGGTTGGTCAAGTAATTTGGTGTAATTGCTGTGCTACTGTGCTTTCCACCAGATGCCACCTGCTCTTAGTGAATAAAGTACACACATAAATATATGTGTTTGCATGTGCACACATGGGCTTGCTGTTTGCTTTTCCGTTGCCTCTTTAAACTTAATGAGGTGAATTGTGTATTTAAGCTACTATCCTCACCAAAGGTACATACCATGCAGAATATGCCTGAATTTCCCAGATGTCCTTGCTGATGGTTTTGGCTGTGCTGCTGCTCTTCCTCTGAGCACAGCCTCCTCTTTTTAACCTAAGATCCCTCACCACAAGATGCCAACTTGAAAAAGCAAACAGTGGGACTGGGGATTAAAGCCCACATCAAAGTGAGCAGAGGAGACCCTGGCATCTGTCCTAACACTCGTGCACCTGCACAGAGCACAGCTCATGCTTTGGGACGTCCAGCCAACTTGTCTCTCTTTCTGATTTAAACCTCCTACTATTTTGCTTTCCAAATTACAATTAGCGAACAAATTTATAGACAGGATACCAAATACATGGACAAAAAATTAATGTATTCCAACAGTATTCATATGAGCAGTGCAGCATTGTGTTACATGATGTTTAGGAAGATAAACTGAGAACAGAAAAATGAAAGAACCTTCCTAAACTGCATACTGCAGAGCACAAATCTCTTCTATTTCCTCAATGTCTTGACAATGCTCTGGAGTATGAGAGCTTGTGTAAGGGTGCCCATCCTGGGACAAAGACATTTTTCTTGTACTTTTCTAGTGATCCAGGCAAGCCATCTGATCATAGCCTCCCTATAGAGACTGTGAAGCAGTGACAATGCAGCTGAGTGTCTTTGTCTGTCTTTCTGCCTGTATTATTAATTTCTCCGGATGTATTCCCTTGAAGCATAATATCTCATGAATCTCAAGTTCTTTTCTTCAAACACTTCTTTTTAATATCTTACAATGAAACCTTATTTGCTTGGAATTGTTATAAGATGGCTTGCAAATGGAAGGGTTAATCCAGAGGGCTCTTCCAATGCTTTCTTCCACCCATTCTCCCCACACCTTCCCCACTTCCAACAATTTTTTATTTTTACCAGTAGCCTCACAGTTCTGTAATCTAAATGTGCAAATGCTTTGCAGTCACAGTCCAGTAGCTAGGTTAATCTCAGACCCCTGGAGTGGCAGATGGCTGATTTGTTGCTGATTCCAGTTACAGAGAATTGTGCCACCTATTATCTTTGCACAGGCTGTTGCTTAAAAAGATGCCACAGGCAAAATCAGTGACAAGCAAAGCAAAGAAAACACTCTGTGATATGCATTATCACAGGTGAAAATGTGAAATATTTCACCTTTAGTGGGAAGGGCTCAAGAGGTGGACAAAGAGAGGAGAGGAGGTAGGAGGAGAAGAGAGGGAGAGGGATTTTTGTACCTGAAATACAGAAATATATCTGTAGGTTTGCTATAGGAATGATATTGAATTAAAAAAAAAACTTACCCTACTTTAAAAGTTTTTGGAAAGTGTTTATCTTTAGCCCTCTGCTTTAAGTCTTAAACAAAGCAAATTAGTTGGCACTATTGGATACCTTTTCTGCTTTTTCCTAAAGCTCTTCCCAAGCTTTAGCAGTGTGTGTTGTCATACAAATCAGTGGCTCTTGTCCCAGTTGTCACACTTTAGGATTTGCCTAATGACCAATGGGCAAAGTTGTGACAGCACCACATTGCCCACTTTCACCTGAGCTGCATGGAGCAGAAACTTGTCCCTCTACATGGTTTAAGAAGGAGCTTGGAGGACCTTCCAGAACTGATGGGGGCTGAAGCAAGTGGGGGCAGACCTTAGTTCAAAGAGTCCTGGATGATGTACACAAAGGAGCATGTAATGAATTGGAAGAGTGAAAATATTCAGATATTTGTGATCATTTTCTGCACTTGCATGTCTACAATTAATATTTTCTCTTTTCTCTTTGCTCTGGGAAACACCACAGAACCAGATGAAGAATTTGGGAAGAGAGTGTGGGTTCCCTGTGCAGAGTCTGGTGACAAAATCCATGAATAAGGTAAGACCAAGGAATTATATCTGTGAAGGTTTTTCCCTTCCAAACTCATTATTGAAGAATTATATGCAGAACTTCAGATATGCATAGCACAGAAATTGACATTCCAAGTGCGAAGTGAAAAAGTCTGAAACATCAAGCCAAAAAGGACTTCTTTTTAATGCATACTGTTATGATGGTTTGGGTTTTATAACAGTTTGTATTGTATCCAAATGATCTACATGTGAATAATTGTTACCAACCTCCTGACACTGGGACCTAATTAGGAAGTAAGAGCCTTAAATAGGCCATTTGCGTAGTGAGCTTCCATATGTCTCCTTGTGCAATTTATTTGCTTCACTCCATTGAGATATAATGAGAATGAAACTCCTCGAACTGCCTTTGACTCTGAGGCCCTCCTCTTCATCTTCCTTGCAGTTATAGCCCACAATTAAGAAGATAATGTCTATTTCCCTTTGTTCAGAAAGAAAAATGTGCTGTCCTTCTACTCTTATTCCAAACTGACCGAGTTTTTCTATTTCCAAGTTTCCAGTGGAAATAGAATGAGAAATAGCAAAACAATCCATAGGCTATGAAAAATATAATGCACAGTGAAGGATAAGACAGGATGATCATGAAAGTATACTACTTATCATATCTAGTTCTCCTGGAAATCTGCCTAAAAGCTAACATGATTGTGTTTCAGCCAAGGTATAGGTTCAATTTAAAGCCCTCTGTGTTGCTTCTGTTTGGATTTCTGTCTTTTAGGATATGAGGAAGGGGAGTGCTTGGTTCGAGGTATGAATTTTGTCTTAGTTCTGGTTACTTAGTTCAGTATGGACCAACATGCTTTCTAAGGCATTATGTCCATGTTATTTTGAAGAGCATTTTCTTTAAATATGGTTTCAGAGGTTCAGGAGAGATCCTGCTTCCAAACACCTTTTTAGTGCGTGACTCCATCTCAGGCATCATCCTGAAGTCAATAGAAGTTTAGAGTATGAATACCGTCTTCTGCAGGAGCAAACATGAACGAGCTCTCAAAGTGGCTTTTTATTTGTTCTATTTGTTTTTAGTTTTTTCTCTTTTTTTTTTTTTTTTCTTCTAAATTGAGGTCTTATTTCATTTCTCAGTGCACGTCAGTTCCACATGCAATGATTTTGTTTATGATAATTCACTTGCATGTTCCCTTCCAGGAATTGTCATTGCCTTCCAGAGGGGAGGTTAGTGTTGGTTCCCTTGCAGTGATAATTATAATCAGACCTGTCAGCATTCACGCAGTCTACGCTTATCACTTGCATTTAGGAGGATTTTTTCCTGAAGCCTATTACTAGTGTTGCTTCTTAGGGAGAAATAGTCATGATTTTTCAACTAATCTTTGATGTCTCTCAGCTTTGAAAGCACAGAGAGAAGCAAAATTACTGCCAGTTGCAGTTAAAGGCAATGTCTGTCCCTAGCTCTGCTTCTGGAGAGCAGGGGTTTGGGAAACACAGATTCTTGATGCAGTCGTGACTATTTCTCAGTATGTGGGAGACACAAGGCAGTGTTTTTTCCAGTTGTGATACCCTCTTAAATTAGCTCTGTAGATGTGCTAGATGAGGGCTCTGTGTGGTAGGCAATCATGGGCACTGCTTGCCATAAGGGACAGGAGCAGCATGGGACCGATGGAGCTGCAGCCACCTGCACACAGCAGTGAAGTGGTGTCTGGCTGGCCAACGTGGTGGTGTTTGATAGGATGTTGTTTGGTGTTATATTCATTCTAGGATATATAGAAAATTGCCTATCCCAGTGTTTTTTCAGGGAGAGAGGCATCCCACCATTTACTAGACCTGCTCTCATTTTCACTCCATTGCTCTTATTGATATGCTAATTTTCCCCCTCTTTGCCTTTTGCTTTTTGCTAACTTTAAAAAGCAATATGTCAGTTTATACCCTTTCATTAGTCTAAATGAGTGATGTATTTTTAATTCCCTCCTATGCTATCACTGTGTTCTTTATGTTTTCAAAGATTTGGGTTCCCCTGATTTTGGCAGAAATTGAGAACGGTCATTGCTGTATTGCTTTTGTAGTGGAGGAAATGCTGGGACAGTGGGAACTTGTGCTCTCTGCAGCTATGTATTTACAGCATGTAAGAATATGATTTGTCTTTATTTTATTTAAATTCACTGGCAACTCAAGATTTATTTATCAGGTGTCACTCCCTGAAGGAAGATAAATGCTACATGGAAAAGACTTCATCTATTATACAAACAGATTTGAAGGCTTTGCTGTTGCATTTCCCTGCCTGCTGTATGAAGTATAAATGCCTTCGGCTGAGCAGAGACAGAGTGATACTTAGCAGCAGCATCTTATGACCTTTTGATCAGATGAGATCTCAAGCCTTATTAGGGGACGGATTATGATGTGATGGTAAGAGGGCCAGGAATAGTCTTATTGTTATGAGATCTTTCCAGTGAGCATCCTTCTTCAGCATATTCAGGTGGTTAAAGCACTGGAGCCAAGACCAGCATATGAAAATGAGGGAGTAAAGTATTGGAATGGGCAATTCAAACACATTCAAGTTTGCCAACTCCTGCTGAATATCACAGCTTACAGTTTATCCCTAATATTCTCTGACCTCCTATTCTAGCAAGACTGTAAGTGACAGTGCAAAATTTCCTATGACTAATAATCCCATTCTGATAGAAAGTTCTACCCAAAAACAGGCCCTCAGTCACAGTCATACAGTCATAGAAGCATAGAATCCTTAGAGTTGAAAGGGACTGAATTATTCAACCACAATCTACCCTTGTTTAATTTGAAACTATTTCCCCTTGTTCTGTTACCACAGACCCTGCTAAAGTGTCCCTTTCTTCCTGTAGCTCCCCTTTAGATACTGACAGGAGTCCAAGGCATGTAGGGAGGAGCTGCAGTCCCAAATCCAAGGTGTGCACATTGTGAATGTAGTTATCTGGGACTGATGGGAAACACACTCACATAAAGCATCTGTGACATTTTTGAGATAACAAATATAGCACTTAACCCTGTTTCAACTCTATTTACAAAAATTTTGTGTTTAAACAAATGTATGGCCATAGTTGCATTTTTCTTTTAATGGAGTCAAAGAGAAATGTAAACAACTTTTACATAAAGCTTGACTACTACCTGCACAAGATTACTCCTTAAACATCCTTAAACATTGTAGATTCAAATTAAACTTCTAACTTGATGTCCAGTATTGATACTCTGACATAAATAGCCCGAAGGAGAATGCTCACTCATTGTTGACTCTGCTCATTAGGAATGGTTGTGCCAAAGTTTGGCCTGGCTGCCAAGGCCACTTCTGGGAAAGAAAGTAGGGCATTTGTGAGGCACTATGTAAATGTAAATGGATATACATGAGCATGATCCAGACACACACAGGAAGTCCATGCTTGTTATGGAGTATGTAAAATAGCCCTGCATGTACTAGAATTATGGCCTCTAAGTTGTACAGGTTTTGTTTCCTCTTGAAGCTGAATGAACTGTTGGTTTTTTTTCCCTAAAGGGAAGAGAGAGAAGGGCTGGCAGTGCATGAATCCCTAACTGCTATCAGTGTTCCCTAACTGCTATCAGAGGATGCTGATGCATCAGGTCTGGAGAACAATTGCTGCAACAACCCTACAGAAAGTCTTTGAAAATGAAAAGGTTATGGAGGTGGAGGAAATGCACAGCAGGACACCATCTCTTCTTATCTCCCCCAGCCTCTTCAATCAGGTGCCTGCTGAGCTTCCCACTCCTCCTGCCTTTTAGGATAGGATCATAAAGCATTAGATTCTGCTGGCATTAAGTCATCTTCCTGATATTATAGCTCCCCAAGACAGGGAACTGCAGTGAAACATGGAAGCTTGAACCCACATGGGACTTAAACTGTAGCTACTAAGGCTGTGGAGATGTCCAGGAGCTATGAAGAGATACTTGCTGTCTGACTCCATCCTTCACCACTTTTCCAATAGGAAAAGCAAGGAGTTTTGAAAGGTGGATAGCAGCCCTTCTGCTGCCTCCACCTCCTCCAAACATGTTCTTGCTGAAATATACCTGGACCACCAATGGCTTTGCAATGAAAGGTGCTTGAAGAGATGAGCTGCTCTGAAAGGACCCTTCTGAGAGTAACGGTTTCTGATGAAACCTTTTAAATCTTTCCACTGAGAATGCTTTGTGACGTGCGTGGTGAAGAGGGTGAAGGTACAAGGGTCTCTGTGAGGTATGGAACATTGTATGGGCTTTGATGACACTGTATTAAAGTCTTCCCTCTCGGCCTGGGATTGGCTTTGTGCTACTAGATCTTCTGCCAAACAATTCCTATACCAGTGTACTCAAAGCACTCTCTTGTCTTCAGTTTCTGTAACTCAGAGAGATCCATGAAAACAGATTAACTGATCTTCAGCTTAGTACAGAAGCTCATCTAGAACATCTTATGTTCTACAGATTAGAACGGCTAGAGCACATGATAACTTGTAGAGGTGGGATGCTTTTCTAGGGGCATACCATTTAAAGTGGCAAGTACTGAAGAAATAGCATCACACAGATGACAGTGCTATGGAATGGGAAAAAGAGGACAATTTATGAATTTGAGCTGTGTTTGTCTAACTTTGTCATTGTAAGCATGTAATGCCTGGTTCCTTGCAATTATTCTTAGATTACAGACAACAGAAACCTCCAGTTTCTCACTTGAGAAAGAGTGATAGCTTGAACCCGAAAAACACTATTGTTCTAACCAGATTTAGAGCCATACACCTCCCTTCACTTTGCTGGAATGTGGTGATCTTGGGATAGGACAAGGATAGGAGGACATTTATGTCATACCAGTGCCTTAGGCTGCTTGTCTTCAGTAAACGAAGTGGTGTTTGCAAAAGCTGCTGTGCAGAGGAATGAGTATACATGCGGATACTCAGACTACCAGACCTTGGCATGCTTTTGGTCCATGACAACTAGCAAAGTCTTAAATCATTGCTAAACATGGATCAGGGTTCATTTTGCATTTAGCTGCTGTGTTAAGGAAGCTAAGACATGGTTGTGAGCAGAGATATGAACCATTCTGTGCCAGTTGGCCTCCGTGCCTGGCAGTATTTCTGGGCACATTTAATTTGCTAGTGGCTGAGGAGGCTCAGGCCCAGATGGGAAACTTGACTCCATCACCTTAAATTCTATTTGTCAGCAGGGAAGAGTGAAGAGAGCCTCCATCAGAGACTGACTGAGCTTCCCATAGACCTGACCTCTATTCCATTGTAGATGGAAGCTAAAGCAGATAAGCTGACAGAGTCCAACATTCAGTAGCAGAAAGAAAGTCTGTATTAGCCCAGAAAAGGTCACATATAGTACAGGGGAATTTCCTGCATATTTACTAGTTTCCTTCTATGCCTTTCTGAGCTCAGAAAGGTTTTAAATAATTTACTTGATCTTTCCTGCAACAGCAAGTGCCATTTGTCTTCACAGAAAGAGTTTTGTTCTCCCTCACCATATGGAGGTTCCTTTTTCAATCGAAAGGCTGGTGTTCTGTATAATTTCATTTTAATGATCTGGTGGTTGATAGTTAAATGTGTCCACAGAAGACAACTGTAGGCTTTAATGCAAGAAAAGGGCTCATGGAGAGATATGGTTCTATGTCTTTTAAGTATGAGTAAAATGTTTTTGCTCAATAAAGAAAGTCATATTTCAAGTAATTCTCAACTAAAAATACCTGTGTATTTTTTCACACTCACTGAACCAAAAACCTACATGAAAATGTAACTGTGGCTTGACTGCTGCAACTGGAGTGTAATGTGTCATTAACTTTTTAAAATCTTTTCACTCGCAAGATGCCATGATAGAATAAATATTTTTCTTAAACACTTCAAACAAAACATTTTCCCTTCAGGAGTACATCAAGTGTTTGGTCACAATGGGGGAGGAGTTATTAATTGAATCCGGCACTTATTTGGAAACATGACCTTAATCTGTGGGTTTCAGTGCATAAGGTGTTTTCCCTGGATGTTTCAGTAAGTCAGATAAGAAAATTATATTCTTGACATGCTAAAGATGTTCCATTTTTGACAATAGTATCCCAGTTGTACCACTGAAACTCAATGTCCTGTCTTGCTTGTTAACCACCACACATTTATTGTTTCAGTGTCCCATTTTGCTATCAAGTATCAATGCACTGCTACATACCAAATAATCAATAGTTCTGTCAGTTGAGTATTCCCTGGAAATATAATATTACTGTTAATATCGATCCACACAGCAGAAATCAAGGCATCAAAATCTGCAGTCATTACTTGCTAGCACCTTGGCTTTTACTTGCAGAGCAACCAGCTTGAAAATCATGACAGCATGCCATCCCTAGGGACCAATGTTTTCTGCTCTCCCTCCTTCCACGCATAATAATAACCAACAGGAACATAAGTACAAGGGTAACAGCCTGCATGCAACCTGCAGACATAGTGCATATTCATTTCAGTCTTCTGTGTTTTCTGGGTGCAGCGAACCAGCTGCTGGTAAAATCAAGATGCATTGGCTCTGGTATCCACCTCTTTTCCTCCAAGCTTGCCTCAGGAGGAAGAAAATGTGCTTTCCATTCCCGTGTGTGCATTCACACACTCCCCTGTGAGTTTGGCGGTCTCAGTTGTATCTGTAACAGCTTAACAATGAAGTCATGAATGAAAGTTTGGTTTTAAAAAAAAGATTGATTTTACAATTGTCAGCCTTCATAAACGAAGAGTTAAGTGTGATATTCTATAAGCTCTTTCCAGATTTTACTGGATCCAGATAAATTAAACCAGCATTTTATTTGCATATCACAAGATAGTCATCACAGTTCTTCCCACTTAGGAATACTCTAGTTCTGGTCTCTAGAACTGCACTGTGACACAGATAACATTTCTTTATTAAGTGTTTCTATGTGAATAGTATGAGTGCTGGGGGGCAAGTAGCCTGGAATTGAGCAGAGCACCACTTCAGTGAGGATAAATGAGACACAGTCATCATTTGCCATGTGAATTAGCTAAGGACACAGGAAGATTCTCTCAGCTAGAGCCCACCCTACAGCAGGAGCAGCAGCCTGGGCCATGCTGGTCCTGACAACATCACTGTCCGAGTCTTGGGTGATTCCTCTAACACTGCTGTCTCTGCTCAGCCATGCACCTGGAGGGACTGAGAATCTCTCAGCAGCATATGAGGGACATCACTAATGATGGCTGTGCTCTTCTCATCAGGAATTGGTGTGTGCACAGCAAGAGAATTTTTTTGGTATTGTTAGCTGCTAGGTTCTGTCTTGCAAATGACCTTCACCATATTTCCTTTGCTCCCAAACAGGACGTTCATCAGCCTTATGCTCCATCCTCCAGTAGTTCATCTCCTGTATGGCAAGCCATTTAGTTGTTGGGAGAGGAAATTCGAGGCAACTTTTCAGGCTGCCTATGTGAAGAAATATAGATGTGTACTTTCTTTCCTTCTGTAAGGAACCAAGGTCAGATTTTATGTGCTCAGATCAGTATGAAATGCAGAGAAGACATATTTACAATGTTGCACATCTACTGGAGTTTCCTAAAACTCATTTTCATATCAAGGATTACATTTCTACACTCTTTCAAATAGGAAAGAAACAGAAATTCAGACCCTCAGCTGGCTGGAAATGGTGTGACTTACAACTTAGGGCTGCTGCTGTGCAAGTACAAGGAGTCGGCAAGGAGCTCATCATCAGCTGAGGCTGTGTGCCATCAAAAAAAAAGAAAAAAAAGAAAAAAGGAGGCATTGCCATGGTTGCACACTCTTCAAAACATTTTTTCACCTCTATCATTTCTTTTCTGTATGGCTTCAGCAGCTTCTTTCAGCTACTTCAACTAAAACTACAAGTGATGTCATTATTATTATTATTTTTTTCTTCTTGGAAGCTAGTGGCCATTTCTGCCCTTATCTCCTCTTTTAGATAAAATGCCCCCAAATGCCATCATTGAAGTTCAGAGGTCAGTGGTGACTTTCAAATCCTCTGCAATTGCCTTGGATCAAAACCAAATGAAATAAAAATCAATGTATGAGTCAAGAGGCCAAGACACCAAAATGATGTGTCCAATGCAAGCAGCTTGCTGGTTTCAGAACATTTCTGGCAGCCATCTGCTTGTCTGAATTTGAGGATGTGATGCTTTTAAAAGTCAGCGAAGAAACACACACTAAACCACAGCTTTTAGATATTTTGCTTGATGACAGGATTCTCTTTTTGTGCCCATTTTCCTGCAACCTCGAGAATGTCCTGTTTTGCAATCATACAGTCAGCAGGTGTTCATGGTACTGAAGTACCACATTGTGTAATTCTCTAATTTAAAAAGAAAAGCTTTTTGAAGCCTCATTTTCTCCTCATCCCTCTTCATGTATGAGCAACAAAACAGAGAGTTATCAAAACTCAACAGACCCTCATTTGTTTATATGTATAAAGATTGGCCTTTTATAGCTAAAAAGAATCTTTTTGTTTTGTTTTGTTTTGTTTTGTTTGTTTCTTCACACTACTTCTATTTCAATGCCGTGGTCTCAGACTTGTCTTGTGTAACAAAGAAACAGATGCTTTATGGATGGTGTTAACCGAGATACCTCTGACCGAATCACATCTAAGAGCTAAATTCCCCTTTTATTCTTGAAGGTGGTTGGCATCAAAGCACCACGAGGCTGTGGCTGGAGGGAGAAACTTGAACTCATGGTGAACAAATAAAAACATTACAGATTCCTTTGTTGCCAGTGTGACCCCTTTAATTAGCAGCATGTCCACACTTATGAGAATGAAATTGTGTTAGACCATAAAAATCCCTGTCGTGGTCAGAGCACAGTAAAGCAAATGTAATATTGTTCCTGGCCCAAAGACAATATGACATTAAAAGCTAAGGCGAGAGTCAATGCATGGACAGAGGCAGGAAGGCAGAAGTGGGAAAAAGCTTTTGGTCCTTATCAACACATCCAGCTGTGGCCAGCTGTTACAGGGCTGTGTGCATTGCAGTGGGAGAAGTGTGGAAGAGGACTACAGAGAGGGCTGGTTGATGTGTAACAAGAGCCTTTCCTCTGCAGGAGGGACAGCCCTGGAGAAGAGACGAAGGTACATTAGCAAAAGTTGCTTACTCTCTTACTTGGCAATTTCTTAGGGAAAACATTCTGGATTTTATTTTTTTTTAATATATATGAATAAGGCATTTATAAAGTAATGAAAGCTACATTTTCATCAATTACAATGGACTCCATTAAATTCTGGACATTTACCACATCACAATGTTTATCTGCAAGGGAATATTTCTCTGTGCTTAATAAAATGGAGCAGCGGGAGTATTGCAGCAAATTTAAGCCACTTCTAGCACTCAGTGTCAGGATTTTAATGGCACCCACATTACCTTGGCTTCTTTTTATAGCTTCATCTTGCTTTATGTGACAATACTTAGTTTTTATGTCATGCTTTTCGCATATAAATCATGTCACTTCACAAAGAAGAGTAGGACACTATACTCATTTCAGGGAACAGAAATAGCACAAAATGAGGTGGCTTTGTTCTGGCCACAGAGCAGGTCAGAAGCACTGTTAGGAGGAGACCTTTGTCTTTTCAGATCCATTCCCTGAGTGCACTACATCTCCAGCAATAAGCTTTACCTGTTTGTAGACAAGTTGGGGTATGTATCAAAGGCTTACAGTGAGTGGGGTGAAGGGAGTGGGAAGATTCTCATTAACTTCTTGGGGCCTAAAGTTGCAGCCAGCTACTCTGCTCTGACAGAGTTAAGTACTAAGAGATGCTAAAGGCAAGGGAAAAAAAAAAAAAAAAAAAAAAAAAAAAAAAAGAAAGAAAGAAAAAGGAGAAAGGGAAAACAGAAAAAACAAACAGGATGAGGCTACCTGTGTTTCCACTTCTATCACTGGCAGCTGCCTGTTGGCTTGTCTTGGAGGAATTTTCTACAAATCCAGTTTGGAGTGGAGAAAGGAAGATAAAGTCTTACCTGCCTTAACTTGTCTGTTCATCATCTTCTAGTCTCAAATGTGTTTCGAAAGTGGCTTGAGTTCAGTGCTGTCCTTCTGGAAGCCTTGTGGGATTTAGTATGCCCCTTGTTGCCATCTAGTGATAGCGACACTGGAAGATATTAAAGATCAGGATGGGGTCAATATTTGATGGAACTCTTGGCCAGCATGCTGCTGGTGCTCTCTGTAGTGATGAACTATGAGTCTCCGTGCTCCTAACATAAGTAAGGCAGAGCTTGGACTATAGAGTCTCAAGTCAAAGGACCCCTGAACTGAGACATCCCTACTATTGTGTTCCTCAGTTAGAGACAGATGCAGGTTTGAATGGGGCTCCAGTCCCCACCTGGAGACACAATGCAGCTTATTGTTATTTTGATTGTCATGGTGTGTATACGCACACACACACACACACACACACACACACATAATATATATATTTGCTAGAGATTTTACTTCAGAGCACTGGGAGATCTGTTCAATAAGTGAAGCCTTAAAAAGAATATTCAGTCCTGAAAGGTGGTGTGTTCTAAGAGCAAATATGTCTTTAGCTGCCATAAAAGGAAGGAGGAGCAGAATCTATGCTTCTGTGACTACTTCACATGACACGGAAACGGGATCTAATGTAAATCAACACCTATGGCAAATGACATTTATGACACTTATCCAGCAGGATTTGTAGGGATGATGCCATGCTGTTAAAGCCAACAGACTAAAAGAGCTTGATTGACTTTAGTATGCCCACAATGATACTTTTAAATTGTCGTAGCTTCAGATGATGTGACCTTTGTTTTTTTTTGTTGGTTTTTTATTCCCCTCAACTCACCAAAAGAAGACAGGAGCCTTCAATAAGCCCTATGTTTACATCCATTTAGCATCTCAAAGTCTAGCAGGTTAGAATGTTGCCCTATTTAAAAGCATATGGTTAGAATAATTTAAAAGAGAAAAGTGTTTCCCCTTCTTCCCCCACCCTCACTTCTCTTCTGAATAAATTGGAAAATAAAAGGAACAACTGACAGTTGCAGGGAATTTCTTCAATTTTTCAGGAAGAAAATTGCCATCAAGCAAAGAGAAAACATGACATTTTTCAGCCCATTAGGTGAAGGTTTATAAAAGTTACAAGGATGTGAATATTTGGGTTAATATTTTAAACTGCTTTGCAACCTTAGAAGTAATGGGCATGTATAATAATACTTTGCCCAGATCCCCGATATAATACTTTACATGTATACAGAAAACTGCCTTAGTTAAGCTTTCCATCTCTGATCCCTCCTGAAACAAACAAACAAACGAACAAACAAACAAACAAAGAAAAAAAAAAAACAGAAGAATTCAGCAGAGAATTATTCCCTTGTACAGAATTCTACTGAATCCACTCTATAGAGCTCCATAGGAAGGTTTGAAAGGAAGGAGAGGAGAGGAGAGGAGAGGAGAGGAGAGGAGAGGAGAGGAGAGGAGAGGAGAGGAGAGGAGAGGAGAGGAGAGGAGAGGAGAGGAGAGGAGAGGAGAGGAGAGGAAAAGGAAAGGAAAAGGAAAAGGAAAAGGAAAAGGAAAAGGAAAAGGAAAAGGAAAAGGAAAAGGAAAAGGAAAAGGAAAAGGAAAAGGAAAAGGAAAAGGAAAAGGAAAAGGAAAAGGAAAAGGAAAAGGAAAAGGAAAAGGAAAAGGAAAAGGAAAGGAAAGGAAAGGAAAGGAAAGGAAAGGAAAGGAAAGAGAAGAAAAGAAAAGAAAAGAAAAGAAAAGAAAAGAAAAGAAAAGAAAAGAAAAGAAAAGAAAAGAAAAGAAAAGAAAAGAAAAGAAAAGAAAAGAAAAGAAAAGGTCAATCAGCTACATGAGAACTGAGCAAATTAAATGTCTGATTAGTGTTTCAAAAGTGAACATGGGCAGCATTAGAAATTTTCCATCAGCTGTAATAAGGCCAATTACTTTGCTAGTTGCTGATTCCACCATGATTTGTTTAGTGCAGTCATGCTTCAGCCTCTTGCCTGAGCTGATAGGCTTTGTTTATGCTGACTGATCACTTGCAGTGTTTTTCTCTCTATTTTTTTTCATGCTTTTCCTTTTCCTTATACCACTGCAATCCAGATTTGCCCCCCTGCCCCAGTTCTCACTGTCATCCTGGGCAAGTATAACTGAAAGATGAAGAGTTTTGGAGGAGCAAGAGATTACACTGCTTTTCCCAGCTACTTACTGGGATGATTCCTCTTGTTCTCCTCTGCCATCCAGTTTGGAATCCAGAACTGTCCCAAGAAGTGAAGCATCTTGTCAAGGAGTGGGCAGCTAGAGTCTGCTGGGGGCAGTGGCTCTGGAATTGTCACTTTTGTCTTGAGGACAGAGAAATCTCATATCTCTCCAAAGGGCAAACACTTACACATACTCATGAGAAATGAGTCTCCCTGAAAAGTGAACAGGAACTTTTCGCTGCTGTTTACATTCCAGGCCATGGAAATTAATGACTGTCCCCATAGCCACTTTGCACAAGAGCGGTGATTATTCCTGATGACTGGGGAAGAGAACCAGTCAGGGGCATTTAAAGAGCGCATCTGCCTGATTGACAACTTGAATCTAAACTACTGTGATACCTACCAGGAAGAAAAAATCTCACTGAATTCCCTTCCCAAGACATTTAGACCAGGGCTGTGAAGAGCTGGATGCTGCTCCCTTCTCTTTCCCCCTGAGATGCCAATGGGTGGCTTCATCTTCCAGGTGCACAGTGTTTTCCCTTCCAATATTACTCCTTCCTCAACCTCTCTAGCTCATCAGTGATGGCTCATTTTGCATGTACCATTCTTTTTCCCAGCTGCTTCATGTGGTTTTGGTCACTGGGAGAGGAGGTGAACTGTGCTTATGCCTCCTGGCTCAACTTCACAGCCACCTCCTGTGTGCAGGAGCCTGGAGAGCACTGCAAGCAGGGCACAACCATAAAGCTGTGATAGCATCATCCTGAATGACAGAGAATCATGAGTATTTTCATACAAATGAACAGTAGGTAGATTGTGCACCTTGTTTTTGCAGACTCATAGAATGGCTTGGGTTGGAAGGGGCCTCAGGGATCATCAGCCCTGCTGTGGGCAGAGTTGCCAACCACTAATCAAAACACCAGATCAGGCTTCCCAGGGCCCCATCCAGCCTGGCCTTGAATACCTCAAGGGTTGGAGCATCCACAGCTTATCCAGGCAGCCTGCCATTGCCTCACCATCTTCTTTTGAAAACTTCTTCCTGACATCTAATCTAAATCTTCCCTACTTTGATTTAAAACCATTCCCTCTTGTCCTATCAATATTTAAAAAGTTGATTTCCCTCCTGTTTATAATCTTCCGTTAAACACTGAAAAAAACATGAGTTTTCCCCAGAATCTTCTCATCAGACTCTCAGCTTCTTCAGCCTGGCTTTGTAGGAGAAGTACTCCAGCCCCCTGATCATCTTTCTGATTCTCCTCTGAACCAAACTCCAACAGGTCTGCATCCTTTTTTAATTCTGGGAACTCCAAAACTGGATGCAGCACTCCACATGGACCCTCTTGAGTGCAAAGCACACAGGGACAATCCCCTCCCTCACCTTGCTGGCCACCCTTCTGTTGATGCAGCCTGGGATACCACCAGCCTTCTGGGCTGTGAGTGCACACTTCTGGCTCATGTTCACTTTTTAATCCACCAGAACTCCCAAGTGTTTCTTGGCAGGGCTATTCTCAAGTTTTACTCATAGCTGGGACAACCACATCTCAAGCACAGCTACTTGCATTTATCTGTGTTGAAACTTGTTTGTCTGCAAGGAACCTGGGATGATATGAGCCCACCATCAGTGGGTTGCAGCAGGACTAATTGCAGCAGGCAACGCAGCCCCCAGAAACACGAGCTGACACATGAGGTATCAGATTGAGGTGAGACTATCAGCTATCTCCATTTGTACCCTACTATCGGTTTCAGCTTTGCAGCTGGTAAACATGTAGGTGACACACTTTGCTGCCCACAACCCTCCTCATCACCAGGAGCTGTAAAAGATCCTCTGAATGTGTTTCTCATCCCTCACAGTTCATGCCAGCCACAAATAGACACAAAGGAAATGAGCTGCTGGCTCACATCAGAGAAATGTGGCAAAAGGGAATTTGCAGGGAAATGGTAGCAACCCTAAACTGGGAAAGTTAAAGTAGTGGTAGGCTTCAGAAGAGCAGGGACTCATTTTCCAGTAGTGTTGCTGCAGTGGACTTCATTCCCCACTGTCTAGCAGTTTATGTCATCCCTCACACTGCTACAAAGCATGAGTGGATCTGAAATTTCCCCTTCCACAGTCCAATAGTAATATTTTTCATCCACTTTGCATTCACTGCAGCACAGCTGCCATGAACGCCAGCTGCAGGCCTTTTTTTTTTCCTTTTTTTTTTTTTTTTTTTGGTGTGTGTGTGTGGGAAACTGAGACACGATGAAGTTTTTCCAAGTCACAAACCTACATGTGAAGAAGTTAAAATAGATGAGAACAGTTCCTCCTTCCTGTTTTATCTGCAAGACAGCATCACATGTGAAGATATCTTATCAGGGAATATTTGGAACCATCAGTAAGTCCACACCATATTCAATTAACATTCAACAAAAACGATATCTTCTTAATGTTTTGAGGATACAAAAAGATTTTCGTTTTCAGAAAGAGGGCAAGTCAAGGTCAGGTATTATGAACACCAATATCTTAAGCCTTTTTTCTTAGTCCATCTGATCCTTTATAAGTTTACTGAGCGCTATTGAGGGGTCACAACATGCCTGATGTTGCATGCACGCTGCTATATCATAACTCACCACGGGATTTAAAATACCAAGGGATTACAGAGCTGAAGACAGCTCTGTAGGTATGGTTGCATTGGGGTTTATTTTAGGGAAGGACCAATTATCTCACTGCACTGGAGTGCTGCCCACAAAGCCCTGTTGTGCCCTGCATCTAAGGTCATAGATGTGTACTTGATGGTCTGCCATTCCTCCTACTGACTGATCTGAGTTGCTGTTTATGATCTGCTGTATGACAGCAGTATTCAGAGAAGTAAATAAAGGCATGTTTGTCGTCATTTTTATTAAGGAAGCTTCATTTTTGGGTTACTAAGTAAACATTTTTCATTGCAGTGGATAGGAAGACAATACCCATGGTATTTAACACAGGTCTTATACTGCAGACTTTGCTTACATCAGACCCTTGGAGACTTTTGAGATTTACTTCTCCTTTGGTCCAAACCAGCAGAATATATGTTTTGCATGAAAAGGAAGGGGAAATACCAGCTGCTGTAGTGGAAGACAGACCAATTCAGAAAACAAACAACTAAAGATGTGCTGTATAACTTCAGCTACTGCCTCATAGATGTTTCTGCATTTTTATATCCCCATCCATGAAATGGGAACATTAGTAATTCTCTATCTTGCAGAGAGTTAAGAAGCTAAATTAATTACTGTTTGTGAAGCTAATTGAGATTCCCAGATGGGCACTGTTTGGAAAATTGTAATTATTATTATTATTATTTCCATTGAGAGTTGGCTCCATATAATTAGTTTGCCATATCTGCAAACAGGTACACTCTCTAATGCTATTTGGAGACATTTCTCATTGGACTGGCCTGTGCAGACCAGAGTGGCAATCAGAGTTGAGTGGTCTCTCCATTCTTTTTCCTCACCCCAAACATGCCTCCATGGCTGTACTCCTCATGAAGTCACCTGCCTACAAGGAAACAGAAACAGGGAAACTGGCTCTATAAAAAATGCATGCACCATTACAAAGTCTTATAGAAAATTATACGTCTATTTGTGCAGCAGAGTAAAGCCTGGAGGTGGATTTGCAGGTAGAGAAAGGGTTTTCCAACAGCTTTTAAATTTCCCTAGCTTTGGCAATCAGCTTCTGATGAATTTAAATATACTCTCATGCAATGTTCACCACTCACATATTGTTTTAGTTTATTCTTACAGGTGCTGCTGAGCTCAGTAATACTGAGTTAGCTCAATATTTTTAACAAAGTCAATAAAAGCTGAGGCTGTCATTACTTCACTTGACAAGATTCACTTGTCAAACACCTCTCCCACTTAAAAGTAACACAACAGTAGTAGAACAAAAAGACCTACTAAAATGGTGCTGATTTTAAAGCAAAACATCCCTTTAGCATTATGTAAGAGCTATAGAAAGTATGTTGTTTTATTTATGAATGTGGAACTCTGTCTATTCATTATTTCCTGAGTCTGAATTTGTCTATTTTGCTTTTCCTTTCCTTTCAAAAATAAGCAGTAATTGACACTGAGACATTCAAAGGCATTTTAAGTATCTTGAATCAGCAGCAACATTGCCAGAGATTTCATTTGAGAGAAGCTAAGTCAGTATGAGAAGGAAAGCTGGGGAAAGAAGGCAAAAATAATCAAGTCAAAGTGTCGGAAATGGCTGCACAGTCTGAAGTTGTGCTTGTTTAACATACAGAATGTTACATCCCACTGATTCCTGCTCTGCCCAACATCAGCAGCTGGCAGTGTTGATGGGCAAGATGGAGCTTAAAAATTATTTTGAGGTGTGGGCAGCAGGGTGAGGGAGAAGATTGTTGTCCTCTGCTTTGCTCTTGTAAGGCTCCATCAGGAGCACTGTGTCCAGGCCTGAGGCCCAGCATAAGAAGGATGTGGAGCTGTTGGAACAGGTCCAGAAGAGGCCATGAAGATGCTTAGAGTGCTTCAGCACCTCTATTATGAAGATAGGCTGAGGGAGCTGGGCTTGTTCAGCCTGGAGAAGAGAAGGAACCTGGAAATCCTCACTGTGACCTGCCAATACTTGAGGGGAGCTTACATGGAGGAGAGGAGTTAATATTTTACACTGTCTGATAGTGACAGAACTAGGGGGAATGACTGTAAACTGAAAGAAGAGAAATTTAAATTAGATGTTAGGCAGAAATTCTTTACACAGAGGGTGGTGCAGCCCTGGATAGCCCAAAGTGTGGGAGCCCCATCCTTGAAGGTATCCAGGTTGGATGGGGCCCTGAACAGTCTGAGCTGGCAGTTGGCAATGTTCCTCTTGGATGGGATTTGAAATTAGGTGCTCTTTGAGGTTCTTTCCAAACCAAATTCCAAATTCTGTGATTAATGTCATTCTATCATACTTTGTTGATGGTTTCCCCTGAAAATTCTTATTTTCTTCCATATCTAAAATGCTTGATCTGCTCTTGCTCTTGTCTTCGAGAAGATCCGAAGCTGCAAGGGCTGCTCTGTTTCATCTACCTCTCGTGTTTCACATCATCAAAAACAGTGGGCTTGGCATATGTGAAGCAAGTAGTCCAGTGAGTTTTATTGTGCATGAAGCCCAAAGATGGGCTAAGTTCATTGGAAATGTTTTCAAGCAAGCTGAGGTACGTTATGGCCACACCTCAGTTACAATATGAATTTAGAGGTATGAGTACTTGTTATGAAGTCAGTGAAACATTCAGTTTAATACATACATCCAATGCAACCAATTTTAATGTCGTGATTTTTTTTCTGTTCCTCTAATGCTGGAACAGTCCTTCAGAATCCATATTTGCTAAGTTAAGCAGCTGGGAAAATATGTCATTTAGCCTAGAAATAATTGGGAAATGGAAATATTTTACTTGTCTCTGAATGGAGACCAAACTCCAGTATTTAGGGCATATTGATGACGTGGAAACACCTGAATGTCTTGTAAGATCTGCTGCTCTGGTTCTGAAAGACTGAAATGAGCTTTGTTACAAGCGTGTTTTTACATAGCAGGTTTGGGTTTAGAGGGAGGGAGCTTAGAAAATAAATGTTCATCTAACATTCTCTATTTCAAACTCAAACCAGCAAAAACACAACCAAAGTGCTTTTGCCTGCACTGTCTTTACCTGTATTCACTGATACAGCACTGGAAAGAACTGAAATTTTAGACCTACATTTGCAGGATTCCCCAGTGTTGCTATCAGCAACCTCCCAAACCAAACCATTCAGTTGGTCCTTTGATGTGCAATTAAGCCCAGGAAAAAATAGCTTTGTGTAATGTATAAATAGAAAAGAGAAAAGATAAAGGCCGTGTTGAAGTCACTTGCTGACAGCTTGGCATCCAAATGTTAAAGGTGCATGCCACTACTTCTGCGCAGCATTGAGTCCTGAAAAACTCTTCCAAATTAGAGCCACCTGAAAATTAGCACTTTGATTACCTTTCATCTGCTTTTGTTTAGTTGGAAAATAAATAAATAAATAAATAGTTCTCAAGGCTGACTTGATTTGTCTTATCAGCAAAAATGATTTTTTAAAGAAGAAGATGATGCCTGCTCTCTAAGGCAGTATTTTTATTAGATTGCTTTTCTCTTTATTTCTATAAAAACAACATTTTTGCAGGAAGCCATTAGGTTTACTCATTCTTACTGATGAATAGCTGGCATGTGAAATATAGACCTCTTGCATGTTGTAAAAGGTCAGAGTATGTGACGTGTTCTTTGAGCATCAGGAATAAGGCAGACAGACACGTTTTGATTAACCTGACAAAAGGATGAGATGATCCAAGTGGAAGCTACAGTATTTGAATGAACTTCAGCCGTTAACATCTGTCCTATCTGAGGGTCTGACTGATCTCCTGCCAATTTTATATTCACATAGCTCCATGGCTGAAGTGGAGCTATCCTGCTTTACATCAGTGAGAAATCCAATTTTGCCTCTAGAAGGAATGAAAAATGGCTGTTACCAAAGGATGAGGAAAATTCAAATTTAATTTTGAATTATCATTCAAATCTAGAACTATGAAGGAATACATGAAGAAGAAAAGAAGATGACAAAGGATATAATTATATCATCCTACCATTACACATCTAAATAGTCCCACTTGGACTGCCAGGCTTCCTATAAAGCCAAAATGGATCTCTAGGCACTGAAGAGATCCATGAACACTGAACAACCTAAGCACAATCATCATCATCACCTCTGATTAACCCTAGCACGTTTTATCCAAAGGTTGAGTCAGGCCCTGTTTCAGTGTAAAGCTGGATAAGGTCTCCTGGGTCATAACAACCAGCTCATGATGAGTATCCCTCGTGTCCTGTAATCCCCTTAATACAAACCTATTAAGTTCCCTTAGTTTTGTTTCTTATTCCCTCTGCTTCTTCCAGTTTATACCCTTAATTTATTTACACATTCTTCTTTTGTGGTAACAGTGTGCAAATGAACTTAAACAGCTTGCTTATCTCCCAGCATTAAATCTCTAATACATCAGTAGACAGCGAGTGCATCCTCTATTGTCTTGCTAGACTCATGGAGGCCAAAAGGGGTTGTCCTCTCCTTTGAGGAACATAGTTGCTCCTGTTGCTCCTTGTCCTTCCAAAGGATGCTTGGGAACTCAGTGCATCTCATAATGTGACAGCAAAATTCTAGTAAAGAAATCTCAAACACTGTCTCTTCTGTCTGCAAAGTTGCAGTAGTCTTGAAAGAAGATCATACCATGCATGATTTCGTGGCTTCTACAAAAAAGTGTGACAAAATCTCTTTGTGTCATTTTGTGTCTTCTCAGATGTAGATAAAAGTAGGTGTCATAGATGCAACAAAAGTCTGTGAACAAAAGGTTGGTATCCCTGGAAATAGAGAATAGGGAGAGCCAGGGCTTGGGGCTGAACTCATTTCTAGATACATATGCAAAGCAGTAATAAATGAGCTACAGTTTATTATAGGGAGAGCATCAGGTCTTCCAGCTGATCTATTAGGACTTCAGGCCAGGATATTTAATTATGCCCTGGCCTCCTCCTTTAACCAGATTATCACAGTGACACAGTGACTGCTGTGCCCTGCCAGCACCCTCAGGCTTTGCTCCTTCTCCTTTGCTCTCAGTGGCCCTGCTATCTCTGGAAAGAAGATGCAGAGGCTCACAGGAGGGATTGCTGGGAGCTTGATGATCTGTGTGTTTTGTCTTAAATGAAAAATAAGGATGATCTGCAATTATAAGAATGGTTAGGATTTTGTTATTATTATTGCTTAGAACACCTGAGATCTTATACATTGTCTTTCAGTATTGAAAACCATGTTAAGCACAGAGAAAAGCAATTTTTGATAGCTGGGCTCCCTTCCTGTTCTTAATTTACCCATCTGTGCACTGCAAAGAGCAGAGGATAAGTGGGGTCAGCCCTCTCTTCCCCCCTTCTGTGCATGATGCTGACTCCAAACGCACCCACTGAGTGGAACCCATCTGTTACCCCTGCATCTCATCTTCAAATACCTTCAGAGGCATTTGAAATGGACAAGCCAAAGGCTCCAGTACATCCCAGCAGGATTATGGATACTGCACTGCTGCCTTCCCAGTGTCATTGCTGGGTGCGGCTCTTTGAGCAAAAAACCTCATTTTTGTTTAGAAAATCTTCAGCCTATGTTGCTTGAGATGAGTTGCCTCAGCAGGACTTCGTTTCCTGAATGTGTTTATTTTGTCCCACCATGATCTCAACGACTTCGCTGTGAGTTTCAACTTTTTTCTACTTTCTGAAAGGGAATAATAATCCTTATGGTGCTTTGAAGTGCCGTGTAAGCACTGGGGTCATGGCTGATACTACCACTATTACCAGGACAAAGGTAGTGAGTATAGAAGAGAGGCATAGGTATGTTGCTTCCTAGGGGAAACTGGTTGTTACTATTTATTTATTTAATTTTTACAAGAAAAATCGTGGTGGTGGGAGAAAAAAAAAGTAAAAAAAAAAAAAAAAAAAAGTGTAGCATTGCCCAAATAAATGGTTCATACACTGGGACAAAATTCACCCAATAAAAAAATGGAGATAAGAACTGTGGAAGAAAAAAGAAGAAAAAAAAAAGAAAAAGAAAAAATAAAAGAACAAAAAAAGGGCTGTTATTTGCCAGGGAAATGTTTAAAATTTTCTTTTTTGAAGCATGTTTTCTACTGAGGAAAATGGAATAGAGAAGAAGAAAGGAAATAAAAATGAGAATGTGGAAAGTTTTTTTTTTTTCCACACTGAATATGAGAGAATATACTTCCTGATCTATTTTACATAGATTTTTCTCCAAAAATATATCAGTCCCTCAACTGTTTTGCCAGATTCTGTCACTGCCTCCAGTCCTGAACTGACATGTGACCTGCAAAAAGTGACAGTGTCCATGGGACTTGGTTCAACCTCCAGCAAACCTGCTATCACTGAGAGGTTTAATGGGCTTCATTCATTAAACTTGCAGAGCTTCTTTCTGAGCTCAAGGTGAGGGTGGCACGAGGAACGTGAAAAATCTGGAGAGAAACTGTCACTCCTGTTCACTCTAATGAGACTTTTCTCCTAGAAAGGACATCAGTACAAATCCAATCCACTGCTGTCATAAACGAGCAGCTGCTATTTATGCTGCAAAATATTCCTAGAGGTGCAATTCTTCAGTCAGTTTTATGTCAGCTACACTTGACTCTCTTCTGATAACAGCAAAATTATGTTTCTTTAATACAGGTTTCTGGTAAAATTAGGGAAGAGTTTTGGAAAATGTAAGGCAAATGCTTTGCTTCAGTGTCAGAGCTTCTAATTTATGCTGCTTATTATAATGTATTTTATCCAGCCAGACACCCAAAGCCATTGCCCCTGCAGAAAGAGCAACTCAAGGTGGTCTATTTGGGTAGAAATAGGCAGTGGGGTCTATGGTGGCAATGGAAATCTGCAGTCATACATCACAGCATGACATAATATCACCCTCTGCCAGTTGAGCTGTGTTTAAGGTGTTAGTAAGTTCGTCAGTTGTCAGATCATAAAACTGATCGTCAGAGTTACACTTTGAAAACAGGCCAGGTTTTCAGTCTGCTTCAGCACTGAAGGGTTTCACCTCCCTCAGCTGAGGTCTTGGAGAGGAGGAGCAGGTAATGTCATCATGCCCCACATGTGCATATTGTGAGCACCATGCCCATGCTGCACCCACTTATCTGTGTTCTCCTCCCTATCCTCCATTTTTCAGTGGAACTATGGCACCTTATCCCAGCAAGACGCTGAGATACACTTTGGAATGTGCAGGTATCCCTTTTGTAGTGACCTTACACAAAACACAGCAACAATAGTTATGTGTACGATGAGTCAGCTAAGCAATGAAAAAAAAAAAAAAAAAAGGAGAAAAAGAGTGTGACCTGGAGTGTGAGAGGAGTGAACAGCAGATACCTTTGCAGTGGTGTTTCTCTGCAGCTTGTAACAAAAGAACACTGAGTCATTTGGAGAGTAAGCCAAGACCTGCTCTTCTGTTCAAGGAAGCCTCGAGGTGTTTGATTTACAACCAGCTAAAAATGCTGCACAACTTTGAAAGTGTATTTACAGCTTTCCTTTTCACAATCTGCTTGCTGGCACATACAGAATTACGAGGGAAGGGTTTTGGTTGTTACTGTGGTTTTATTCATTTGCAGTTGCTCTGTGTACTGCTTTTTTGACATTTTATGCATCCCTAAAGATCCACAGTACACCTCTTGAGAAACATCCTGCAAAGACAAGGTGAAAAACTTGCACGTCATCTATCACCAGAGCTTCTTAGTGCTTTAGGAAAACGAGGAATAAGAGAGCTGTGGACCTTGGTTTCACTGCACAAAGAGCTGTTTTCTTGCAGCAACAAAGGTTCTACTTTGAACAAAGCTAGACAAGTCTGAAGTTGCTGTGCAGTGAGCGCACTGTGTTCACTGGGAGAGTGTGGCATGCTGTAAATGCACCCAGTTCTGCTACACGCAGACAGTGCAGCCAACAGGTCCAGGCAAACCTTTCCAACATGAGCAGTTGTACAGACCTGTCTATTGCTGCTCGGGCTCCTCGGAGAGTAGGAGGATGCGAGATGCAAGGGTGCAGAATTACAAGGTGGCCCTACCCCTGCCTTTTCGTCTCCTAATGAAGAATGAATTCATCAAATGTAATAAGCATGCTGGTCCTGTGTACCCATTCCTCTTGGCAAAGGTCTCTTCTCTAAAGAGCTTTTGGCTATGTGCGTTAAGCCCACACCTCACACGGTGGTATCAGTTCCTGAATCACTCAAAGAAGGTGTTTTTGGTGGGGCTGGGTTACAGGCTGGCCACACATCTCAAGCTCCAGCAGCACAGTTGAGGAATGCAGGTATGTAGGGCTCCCCTGGAAAGGCCCTACTGAAAGATCTCCAGGGGTGTACTGTACTAAGCATAAGCCTACCACCCCAGGGTTTGGAAGAGAGCAAATTCCTTCCAGGATTATAGGATTAAGAAGCTGAAAAGTGATTCAAATTCTTCATTAAACAGGGGAAGAAAAAAAAAAGGAGGGGGGGAGGAGACATTAGGGGAAGGTCTTCAATGCATGCATCACTCGACATGTTTTCCTTGTAATTAAAGGAAGTTATTGAAAAATATTTGAGGGGATTAAATGCTCAGAGTATATGTGCCGATCAAATAACACAAGAGTCTGCATTCTTCCAACTAATCAATGGAGTGACTTGAATGGGGAGGTTCAAAAGAGCACAGTTATTGTTAAAGTACCATTGTAGTAGTATTCACCATACTGTACGGCAGATGGACAGGCCCAAGGTTTCCCAGCTGGGAACTTTGCTGTAGCTGAAAACCAAGGGTCTGGAGTTCGTCTGTGGGTATTTCTACATCTATTGTTGAAATTTCAGGCAAACTATTCTTCCTTTTCTGCCTTCAACCTGAATGCAGGAAGAGATGCTCCTAATTTCCCAAGGGCAGCTTCTCTGGGACAAAAAATTGCACTCCTTTTATGCCAGCAAAATAGGAAAGGAAAAATATGCAGAAAAAAAAAGGGGGCAAAAACAGAGCCCAGGCCATAAAAAATGGGAGGGAACTCATACTATAAGGAGGCAATTGTACTTACCATTATTCTTTGCTCTTTTCTCTGACAGCTTAATTGTAAGAGGGCATTATTTAGCTATTAATTAAAGTTCACTATATCTTAAACACCTGATGTCTAGAAGAGCCAATGCATCTTGCAGTCTGTAACACTGCACTATGACCACCTCAGTGCTCTGTAACTCTTTGTACGTGTATATTACCGTATGCAGAGGTCTTCACATTATTCTGGATTTTCTTTTGGGCAGTGCAAGAGATGACAATGGTCTCTAATAGCATTCATCTTCAAATGGCATTTGAAGACCATAAAAACATATTTAGTTGTTTTTTTTTTCTTTTCATTTTTTGCCATTTTGTATAAAATTTTGAGTTTGATTTTCTTGCATTACCCATGTTCTGTTTTCCTTCTTCAGCAGTTCTGGAGAAGGAAAGCTGTCTTTAGACAAAATCTACCCCAAGGTTGTGCCTTCCTGTTTGTTGCTGCTCTGCCATAAAGCCTGAGGCCAGATGCCTCACCTTGTTAGCTCCATTTGTATTTTACAAATGAGCAGATTAATGACATCCCTCTGAATCCCTGGAGCATGTAAGGTTCAATTAATGGTTGAAAAGTGCTTTGAGATCTTTGCATAAAAGATGCCATCTAATTGCACAGAGAAAGATGATAGTCTTCTTTCATTATCTTTTTACAAAGAAATTCATAAATTTGAGGGAAAAGATTACCTCCTCTCCTCTCCTCTCCTCTCCTCTCCTCTCCTCTCCTCTCCTCTCCTCTCCTCTCCTCTCCTCTCCTCTCCTCTCCTCTCCTCTCCTCTCCTCTCCTCTCCTCTCCTCTCCTCTCCTCTCCTCTCCTCTCCTCTCCTCTCCTCTCCTCTCCTCTCCTCTCCTCTCCTCTCCTCTCCTCTCCTCTCCTCTCCTCTCCTCTCTTCTTTCCCAGAATTAGTAGGCCTATAGTCTTCTAAATGAAGTACAATAAATGACATCCTTGCTTACTTAGAATATAGGATCATAAAAGTACCAAAAGAATGGCCATCTGTAGAATGAGGCATCAGTCTGGTACCACTGCAGGTCACCTTTAGAGCATACTCTCTCTCTAGAGCTACATATCACAGATGCCTTAACAGATTAAGTTTGAGAGATCACTCCTTAAGACAGGAGTGAACCCTGCAAAACACACATTCGTGTAATTTGCTCCTATACACGTACAGCAGTGATGAGTCCTTCAGGTAACCTACACCAGCATGCAACTATTCTTACCATTAACTTGTTCCTTTCAATGTCTCATCTAAATTTCCTTCACCCCAGTTTAATCACATTATTTCTCATGCTACCTGCAGTGAACGGTGCCACGTTAATTCCTTTCTTTATGCTTTGGCCACTTATATTAAATCAGTCTGGAATTTGATCTACCCAGGAAATGAATCAATTTCAGACATCCCCTTATCCTTGTTCTTTTGCCTGGCCAGAAATGTCCGGATGAGGATGATTGTTTCCTAGGCAGTCACTTCAACCCTTTCTAGGCACTTAACAGTAAACTTTCCTGCAGCGATCCTTAGCTGAGTACCAAAATAGAAGTTAATGGATGCTCTGAGAGTAAGGTATGTTTATTTTGGCATTACTCTGCACAAGTAAATGTCTGATTGTAGGAATCTACATATGAAAGTAAAAACTGAAAGACTGTACTTTTTTCTCTTCCTTTCAACTACTTTGGCAAATCAACCATGCATCTTCTCACTTCCTTCTTCTTAAAGCTAACCAGATGACATATGCCAGCATCAAAATTTCCCATTTATCTTTTGTTTACTCTTCAGTCACCTCAAGCATACAGCAAAAAGTTTGGGCTGACCTTTGAGTATGGTGTTTGCTAATAACTGAAAGCATGCTTTGACCAAGTTGCCATTTAAAAATATCACAGTTCAGTCCGCTTTGCATGGTTCCACACAGCAACAGTAGGTGCTGAAAGTTAGCAGAACTAAGAACAATATAATTACTAATAATCTTTAATAAGTCCTGTGTCTGATGCCTGGGAGATTAATGGAATAAGTGTGTTGTTTTGGTTTTTTTTTTGGTTTTTTTTTTTTTTTTTTTTAGCTTTGCAACAGTGATTAATAAAATAATAGTTGAAGAGTGGGTGAAAAAAGTTTTATACTATATTTATTTTCTTTTTGTTTTCATTTGGCTTCACACTGTGCTTATGCAAATGCAGTCTCCTGATCTGCAAATAGAAGTTCCCAATGGCAAAATGGTCTGGGATGATTTTGAAGACATTCACTGTAAAAATATAGTTTAAAAAATCTGTCAGAGTGTAAATATTTAATTTTTCCATTTGTTTTCTTCTTTACATGAAGTGTGCATGACAAACCTAATTCATAGCTTCTAATGTTGTAGCTAATGTCAACAGAGATACAGTTGGAAAGGAAATTACCCGGTCTGTCATGATTTCACATCCTTTCTGTAATTTCTTCTCCTACCCAGATTGCTTTTTCATGACGACAGAAACTGAAACAGACTGACTTGCCAGGCAATTCAGAGTGTCATATAATAAAGTGCAAGTCATAGAGTTCTGTATACAAAGAAATTACCCATGGAAAGTACCCACCACAATGAGAAAAACAGAACAGCACATATGACCAGAAGTTAAAACCAGAGAAGAACAAATTACAATAAATGGGCAAATGTTTAACAGATTAAGCCAAACTGGTTCCTGAGGATTTTCTGCCTTGGGATACAATAGGAGGGTTTTTCAGAATGTATGATTTACTTAAACATTACTTGACTCAAAGATGCAAGGAGTAACCAGAGTAATTGTGTAGTTTGTATTATACTGGCAATAAGATGAAGTTTATCTAGCCTTTCTTTTAATCTTTTATCAACAGAGACCTGTTTCAGTAACCTTTCAGCCTTAATTTGGCCAAAACAATCTGGTGTCCTAATGGCCATTGCCCTACATCTTGGAAATGTGAGCATTAGAGAAAATCCACACAATATGCAAATAAAATGCCAATTTTTTTCTGTCCTTCTGCATTGGGATGAGGCAGCGGTAAATTATGCCAGGCTGTGAAGTCTGTGTGTGTGAAAAGTGCAAACTGAGTGTGAAAACCATTATCATGATATTAAGTGTTAGATTTGGTAGTCAGAAGTAACAAGGTCAGTGCCTCAGAGAGCAAATCACTGCAGAGTGCCAAGAAAAGGGAAAATGATTAACTTGAGTTTCCAAGGGAAAACGAGCAGAGCAGTCCACAAGCTCAGTAGTAGATTGTCTATAGTCATGATAAGTCTTTGTCTCAGTTTCCTTCAGCAGTGGGAGCAAAACCTCTGCTTGGATATGCTTCTTCCTTATTGCTAAATCCATTTGCTCTGGGAATTGTTGGAACATAGAGGAAACCTAGGGAGCAAGAAAGAGACCCATGATGTCCTCAATTCTCACGCCGAAGCTCGGCGAAAAAGAATTGTCTCTTGTAATTTCCTCTCCAAAGAGGTTAACTCAGTAATTATTCTAAGTAACAAGATCCCTGCATGCTTGGCAAAAAGCCAGAGATTCATCCAAACCTGTGGGCTTACTTCCCTGACATTCAGGCCAATTGATGCACTCGGGGTGCACAATGAATTGCAGATGGAGTGATCTCATGTGCAGCATTGGTAGAAAGCATAGAAATATTTACTCTTGCACTGAATGCAAATGCAAAAAAGGTCTGCCTGTGTCTCAACCTGAGCATCCAGAAGGGGAATCATTCTTCCAGCCCTCCAGATTAAGTCTAGTCTTTTTCGCCTCATCATTCCCATTTGTGAAATGGAAATAGTTGCATTAGTTTTGTCTTGCCTTGCCCTAAGGAACTGGAATCAGCTAGACCTTTCAAAAGGACTTTGAAGATAGATTATTGTTTTTCATTACTGTGTGCAACACTTCCCACCATGAAGTGATATTTGAAAATAAAGGTACAAATCTGCCTTGCCAAAAAGTAATGCTAACCTTCCGCCAGAAGCATCTCACTTCTTTAATTGTTAAGTGGAAATCTGCAGGGTTTGACAGAGTCATCTGTAATCATCGCCAGTGCTTCTGCTCCACCAGCCTGGACCTGGTGTATTTCATATTTTCCCTGCTTTCCGGGGGAGACTGTGTGTTGTGACTTTGACCTTGTACATTTCCTTTTTTTTTTTTCAGGAGGATTAAGCTGCAGTTGTTTTTCTGCTAGCAGTGAGTATAATTTGCAGCCTAAGAAATATGATTTCCTTCTTCTAAAATGGCTCAAACCCTTTTGGTTTTTTAACCACAAACAATGGAGTTCAGAGAAAAATCCAGAGGAATACGGACTTCAGAGCCTTTGTGGCTTCTGATGTGAAACAGGCCTGTCTAATGCATCCAGTTCCTTGTCAGTTGTGAAAGAAAAGTCTAAAGTTTCATAATATCATATCAGTTTCACAATCAACTTGCCCTTTTCAAGTAGGTGCTTAAAAACTTCATTTTGTTTTAGTAAAGCATTATCTGTATTTATGCTTTAGCAAGTCTCATTTTCCTGGGAATGCAGAAAGGAGGTAAAGAATTAATTTCATTTCAATTTTCTGACAGAAAACAAGTAACTCCATTTCAGTTGTCTGTCTCCTTCAGTGTAGTTAAGGATTTCACATCATTTGATATTCTCTTAGAGAACTTAGAAATTGGTTACGAGTTTCTAACTCTGTTAGATTTAAACTCTATTTCATTTTTACCTTTGGGAATTTAGTCTGAGTTGAAGTATATGCATGCATGAATTTAGTCATGGTAACATTGCTGTGTCTCTTTTTAATGGAGAGAACTCAAAACTCTTATTCACATGGTCATTTCTCAGAACATCCCTGTCAGATGGGAATGGTACTTATATAATCTCCGGGACTGTGACAATCTCATGCAGCAAACCATATTTCTTCCTTCCGTCTTCTGTAAAGACACTTGCCATGAGAAGACAAGAAGTAGACGTTGCTACTTCCATGTAGACTGATGTAACCTGAGGCCAATGTGCTTTGTTTATAGCTCATGCACAGGGTTGTTGCTGGATCTGCCTCTGATAAAGCAAATTTTTAGCAGGTGGAGCAGCAGTAATTTCTCTATAAAGGCTTACAGTTTCACTGATTTCATCTGGCACGATTTCAGCGGGTGAACGTCTGCTGCTCACTGTTGTCAGCAGCCTTAGGGCTTTCTCCATTCAGGTGTGAGATGTGGATTTGAAAGACAAAGAGCTTCAACCCTGGCTCATCTGTGATCCAGCCAGCAGGCCTTGTATGAGAGGTGAAGAGTGTCGTGCCTTTGGCAGCACTTGTAAAGAGGACAACCTTGTTCAGCTCTTTTAAAACAAAGGTTGGGATCTTCTCAACTTAGGCGAAGAACCCAATCTGTAGATCTCAGCTGGGTGAATCCTGAAAGGTTCAGCCCTTCATCAAGTAATTTTTGTAGTGTCTCCTAGAAGATGGGAGCTTTATCAGCTTCCCATTGACTGGCTTAAGAAGCTTTTTACTCAGTGCAGTGGCTGACATTGAATGCCATAAGCACTAGACAGCAGAAAGAAACTTGGAGAGGATGAATGCCACTCAGAGAGTAGATCTAAAATTAAAGTACATCACTGTCTCACCTCTAAGAGGTACCTCATGGTGCCAGCTCAAGGACCTCAGTAAAAGCTGCAGCCCATTATGTACTAGTGCTGCCTGCTATAATCTTGATAGATGAACAGCATGATGGCTCTGGCAGGTCATCTCCTGCAGAAAGGCTAACAAACTCTTTCTGTACCTTAGGCAGATGGAGGGACAGGTAGCAGAAGCGCATGGGGAAACAGGTACTTTTCTAATTACCCAAAGACTGCTCACCTTCACAGACCACCAGTATCGGCTGAATGCAGCAACAGCAGCTTTTGCACCAGTTGAGAGAACAGCAAAGCTGCCATAGCAACATCTTCTCATCAGGGGATCCCAGAGAGGATTCTGACTTACTCAGCCCAAGATTTTTCTGTACTTCCCACTGCCACGCTGCCCCTCCGGCTGGCTACAAAAGACAAAATCCAGCCCGTAAACTGAAACAGAGTAAATACTGGTTAAACATTTACAGCTCTTAAGATCTTGAAAGCAGTAGAAGCAGCTGTTAAATTGTGAGATATCTCCTCCGATGCACAACATGATCCAGCATCGGCGTGTTGAGGATGTTGGTGGTGAGACTGGCTTCAATCACAACCTGTGGAGCACATTAAGTGGCCAAGTCTAAAGTCCTCTCCTCCACAGGTGACTCAGAGGTTTGAAGATGAGGAAACACAGACCAACACAGATTAGCATATTCTCTACAGGTCTCTGCTTGTCAAATGCAGTAGGAAAAATGCTGAGTAACCTGCCCAATAGAATTTCAAAGTGTGTACAGAAAGGCCTTAGACTTCATTTTTCTCTCCCAAGAATGGTGCTCATACAGCGTTCAATTTTGTGGACTCCCCCATGTCTCTAAACAAGCTATGGCTGCTTTGCATTAATATTAATTGTTCTGGCGTACATATAGGCCTTCTGTGTAGACACTCACAGGAAATTACAGCAGAAGGATCAGTCTTTCTCGTACTAATACTGCCTCTCAATCAACTGAAGATATTGATTGATGCTTCACATGTTTCCAAATATTCCCCATGATAAGAGAAAAGGTTACATTCTGCTGAAATGAATGTTGTATTAGGGATCAGCAAATATATCTGTTCAGTGGATTCAAATCATCGTTCCTGGCTTTTTTTTTTTTTTTTTTTCAATATCTTTCTATGTTGTCATGCTAAAATAGATGGATTATATGTATTATACACTCCTTCTCAAATGTGATTGAATTATCACAGTCAGAAGTTTTCTTTTCCCTCTGAGTTTATCTGAGAGAATATATTACAGTTGTAGTCATGGAGATTTGTTGAATGACAAACTTTTGGTGGTTATGGCTCATCTGTCCATATTAACAAATAAACATGGTAGTCATGGTTGTTGATGATAGTGTTATTTTGATAAGTTAGATGTGATTAAGATGTGATTAGAGCAGACATGATTGATAAAATGAAAGTATCTGGATAGCCTTTGAAGTTTTAAATCTTGCTTCTAGTCAAATGGCAATTATCCAATTTGTGGCTAATTTTATAAAAAAAAAGAGAACAGTGTGTGAGCACACAATATAGAATTGTATATCAACCCTCCAGAACCCTCCAAAGATTAGATTGGGCTTTTCACAAATAGCAGTATGTTCCTAATGGCTTTGCTACTTAAGAGGCAGCATGAAACACTGCACAAACCTTGAGCAAAGTAAAACATATATTCTAAAGAAAACTCACTTAGATTTAAAAGGTCAGTGAACAGTATTTACAGAAATACTGTATCATACTTTCCCAGGGGAAAAAAAAAAAAAGCTTTGAGTGAAAGCAAAATTTGGAAATAAATATTTGGAACTTTTAAAATATATTAATTGGCTTAACAAGATAAAGAAGTAACAGGAAAAGTGAACTGACAGTAATCCTGGAAATTTTGGGAGCCCTTATGACTTAAAAATTGAGGTATGTATTTCTCAATTTACCTCCAGAGACCACAAAAATTGTTAAATAATATAGACAAATCATTGCATATTTTTGATGTCTCATCATTTGATTTTTGATACTTTTGTCCCTTATGCCAACTTTGATATTACTGGGAAAATATGGTAGTTGAAGACTAGATATTATAGCATATAGATAGGTAGATAGGTAGATGTGAGGAGAAGCAGAGCTTGAGAAAGATTGGGGAATGTATGACCACATTGCCTTCAAACTTTGATGAGTGCAATAATTTGTGGAAAAGAAATATTTGAAAATTAGATCAAGAACTCTGGGCAAAAAGTAGATGTGATGGATGAAAGTTCAGTTACTTTACATAGTGACAGATAAGTAATGAGATTGAACTGGTTTGACTTTGTCTGGGAATAGAATAGATGGTATTCTTAATAGGCTCAAATTGATTCTTAATAGTTTAGACCATCTGCTGAAACTGTAGAATAATAAAACTAGTAATTTTATTATGACCTTAGTCTAATGCATGCTAAACACTCTGGAAAAGTATGTGGACATTTTTAAATCTCCATTTTGGTTGAGCAGCTTGGAAAAACTAATTTTTACAGGATTTGGGGGTCAGGTTACAGCATGGCTGGTATAGAAGTAAACTCATAAACGTTTCAGTTCTTTCTTGTTTGCTAAATGATAATTTCACTATCCACTCAAGACACATTCTTGAAAAATAATAATATATATGCTAAATAAATATATATAGGGAAATATTCATACAATAATATTATGTATTTGGAAGTCTGTGTGTATCTGTGTACAACCATATCTTCCTGCACTAACTCTGATCACATTGTTCTCAGGACACTGGATCACCCAAATAGCAGGTGGAGGCCATTTATAACAGCACATTCTGCCACAGATATGCTTAATGATAACAAGATGCATTTGAGTTGCTGACTTCTTTCATCAGGAGTGTGCAGTCTGAAGGAGGAAAAACAAAGCACACAGTTGTCATAATTGTGAGCTGAAGAGAGTGCTGTAAGATAAAAATAACAGAAACGAAGAGCAAGAGAAATGTTTATACACACAGATGCCTCCTGCTAATGCCTGACATGAAATATTTTGAAAAGCTTAAAATTGGCAGGAACTCTATTGCTTCTAGGTGTATTTGAAGGCTGATCACAGGAACACATTATCTATATGATAAGATTAACTCCACCTAACTTCTGTATGTAGCCATGGCATTGTTTGTGCTAAATGGACATATTTTTTATTATATTTTTTCACTTTCAGTAGATATACACTATAAAAATAGAAATCTAGATTATTGTTTCTGTAATTTGATTGTGCAGTGCAGGGTGAATAGGGTCTTGATCTACGTTAAGGCTGATAATGGCAATGGAACTTAGAGAATACAGACACTTGTATTAAATGGCTATTTCTAGTACATTTAGCATTCATATAGCCCATGCTGTCAAATACAGGAATTTGTTTGAAATTTGCGTCATCTCTGACAATGATTCTGATCTGTTGTTTGTAATGCAGCAAACATACAGATTGCAATGCCAGGGAGCCCAAGTCAGAGGTTGGAAACCCTTTCTCTAGGGTTTAGCATAAAGAGAACAAAAAGATGTCCCTACATTATTGGAAGTTAAGCATTGAAAATAAATTTTCTCCCTTCCAATCCACATTTGTCTCATAATGGAAAAGAGGTGTAACTAAAGGTTGCAGAGTCCTAATTGAAAACCAGTGTTTTAAAGACGTGATTGTAGATCAGGATAAAAAAGATCTGTTCCCATCTCTGCTCTAGACCTGAATCAGTTACTTATTCTCTCTGCCCGTTAGTTTCTCTGATTGTGACGAATGTGCAGCAATATTTATTTAAAGAGACACTAAGACACAATTTATTGATATTTGCATTATGCTTCCAAATACCTGGGAGGCTGGGGTATGGGAAGATGTCAGTATCAGTAAAGAATGACATAGTTCAACTTAAAAATGAAGATATTTCTCTGCAAAGTAGATAGAAGTTTATACAAAAATCTTTACTTTCTGAAAGGGAGGAAAGGCTGGACCATTTGTCCTTCAGATCTGGTGATTTGAAACAGCATCAGAGCTTCCAGAGAGGAAATGCAGCAATCTCCTCAAAATAGCAGAGGGAAACACAATATTAACCAAGGGAAAATTGGAACCAGTAGTGTTTTTCACAGTGGTAGTGGTTAATCCTTGAAATAAAGGGTAAAAGGAAGTGATGAATTCTTCATCTTTTGATGTCTTCAAAGTTGAAGGCCCAAATGGAGGAAGCATTTTTGGGCAAAAGTGATTGGGCTCAACAAAAGAGTGTGTAAAAATTGAAGATCTGTAGCCTATAAGAGATATATGATATGCCAGTTCCTCTATGTGATTTATTTCACAGAACCTTGGATATCTAAAGTTAGATGGCTAAGGCTGAACTGGTTGCCATGAGCTCTTACTTTTTAATCAACAGTAAGAAATAGGCATCTCTAGCAAGCAATGTCTGACATGCTTTACGTGTCTGTTCCAGTACTGAGCAAATTGTCCTCTGGGACACATCCCTCTGACACCTATGATCTGTGGAACAGCAGATTAATCTAATCTATAGGGCTGAGACTTGTTTGCTGGTAGTACTTGCTTTGCCTTACACAGGATTTAGTTACCATTTCAGTTGTATTGCCATGATGATGCAACATTTCATGTTTTAAAAGGAGGACCTGAGAATGTCACTCCTGTTTATTTAGGGACCAATGTTCTCAGGTCTATAGACTTTTTCTATCGTTTTGATAAATGTAGGCCAGATCCTATGCTGAATTACTTGGTGTATAATCACAGGTTTTGGTGGAATTGCCACACCTTATGCCTCAAGAATAGAAGTAGAAGTGAGCCAATTTAAAAGGATTAATCCAACTGCCATAGCAATTTAATTCTTTTCATGCAAGCAATGATCGAATGAATGACAGATCTGGAAAAAAATGGAGTACATCACAGAGCATATATAAAGCAAAGACAATTGAGAAAATCCTTGTTGAGCATGTGGAGACATAGTATTAAAAGCACTTTCATCTTTCATTTCTTCCTGTCTTGCAGTCTTCTTGGCTCTATTTCAAATTCACTTCATCACTTGGTGTTATTTGGTTTAAACCTGTGCCTCTTGTGGATCCCATTAATAGTGGTCTCCTGTGTAGTTGAATCCAAATTCCTCTAGCCTAGTCCTGTCACTCTAGATGACAAGCCTGTCATCACACTCAAGGTGTGTTCTGAGCAATGCTCAGCCCACATCTGAGGTGAGGAACTGCAATGTTTAACACAGGGAATTGAGTACCTTAAACACTCTCCATCAAGGGAAGATGTGGGTATCTCTGGCAGGCTCTTCAGACTATAAAATTCTGTCTTTGTCTTTCTATGGAATGCAGAGAGAAAGATGTCTCAGACAGGTTCCCACTGCAAGGTAGCTTGGATTCATGTTGTTGGCAAGCCTTGGCTCACAAATCACGAAGATTTGTAAGGCATTAGTGGGTAGTCAGAGAACTTCCAAGTAAGAGTGAGTTCATCACTCTTCATATAATTGCAGAGACAGCAGATAGGGTTTATTTATGGTCTTACTGCTAGTCACCATTCTTGCCAGGTGCTTGTCATCATTCCACCTTCTCCTGCCCCATTACCTTCTTGGACAGTCACTCCCTAGCATCCAACAGCTGCTGCCACCCAAATAGGTAAAGGCAGAGCAATCCAGACATACCTCATTGCTTTGGATGGACTTGTATTTAGGAATCTTTATGAAGTAGAGGGTCTATGTAAAGACGTGTCCCCATGCCCTAATTGAATCCCTGCATCACTTATCCCAAAGCTAGCAGTATGTTGCATCTGTCACTGTGCACATGCAGCCTGATGTGTGGACCAGTAATGGTACAAACAGCATAGGAAAGAGTGGGATTGCCATTACTATAGTTGAATCTATTTCATTATTATTATTATTATTTGGTTATGCAAGTTACAGTGTGTTGTGATGCTGTACCACAGATTGTTTAGCCATTCCCATTCCCACTTGATGCAGTAGAGAAACCTGATCCTTTCCAGTAACACAGACATGATGCTTTTGCCACATCCAGCTGTTGTTGATGTGAAGGTATCTGCATAGCCTCAGCTACTGCTGAATTTTCTGTTTCTAGCAGCTCCTCCCAGGTTGATCACAGAAATGCAGTGGCTGAGGTAGGTGCTCACCTGCTGCTTTCCAGGGAGGCAAATATTTTGATGCAACTGAGACTTCTGTGCAAGGGTGACCTGTGGAAAATCACTGTGCGCTGCTCTGAACTGTGAATAGGGAAACTTTTCAGTTTACACATGCTTTCCACTTGTAAAAATTCACATTTAATAGATTTCGTAGATATTTAGCCCTTTCACTGCAGTTTTCTCTCCCGTGTGACAGACTCCCACTGACATCAAGAGGAGCTTCACTGGCAGCACACATACTGAAAATGCCTTAAGAGTCTCTCCAGTAGCAAATAAACACCTGAAGCCTGTAGCAGGGGTGAACTGTGAAACCATAGCTCTGAAATGATATTTATTTTCCCACTTTGCCAGAGCTTACTCTGGTCACTGTCCCTGGAGGTGTTCAAGAAACATGTAGATGTGGTTCTAAGATGGTTTAGTAGGGAAATATTGGTGGCAGGTGTATGGTTGGACTGAATGATCTTGGTCTTACCCAGTAAAATCTTACCTAGAAACAAACCTCTTTATATTTGTAAGACTTGAGTAATCCTTTTTTATTTTTTTCTTTTTTTTTTTCTTTTTTTTTTCTTTTTCTTATTTCCTGTTTCCAGTTTCTTAATTGTGTTTGGTTTAAAAGACCATCCTCATTTTTAAATCTCTGAGACTGTACCCTTCTCCTACTAAAGGAAAAATAATAATAGGTTAAATTCATCAGTTTACTTGAGGATACAAAAGTGTGAGCAAGCAATACTGCTTCTCTTCAAGAAGTTGCTCAAGAAGTTGATATTTTGGAGATACCAGTATCCTCATGGAGATACATACCATCCTTCAGAATATTTCAGGACTTCAGGTGCTTTCTCACTGCTTATGCTATTTTGAAATAAGTATATCTTTTCTCCAATACTATGGGTAGAATTTACTAAGAGATAATACTTTTTATCCTGTGGTGATGCTTATGTTGATGGACAAGTTCTGTAACTTGCTAATCCCATTCTGGAAGATGCAGAATATGTTCTCTGGTCCAGGAGCTGCTTAATGTTGCATCATGATTGCCAGCTGAGTGCTTTACATTCAGGGATTCTGCTGCACCTAGAGAACATCAGTGGCAGCGAAGGGAATGGGAGCAGTGGCAGGGAAACAAGAATGAATTTCTTTCATCATTGAATGAATGAGTTTGTATTTAGAAAGCTAACACATACAATGAGGATATAAGGATTTAAACCCTTTTCTGTTACTGGTAATGAACACTTGAATTCAACAAAAGCTGGCCTTCATTCGCTTGGGAAAGCTTCCTAGATGTTAATACTGAGTAAATGAGTTGCGTTTTATATCTTGAGATTTATTAAATATTGGAACATAGGAATGCTTACACCAGTCAAAGTCTTACTACCAGCTTCCGATTACTCATTGAGGACAGTATCAGATAGAATCATAGAATTGTAGAATGTCTTGGGTTGGAATGGACTTTGAACATCATCTAGTGCCAAAACCCTGCTGTGGGCAGGGTTGCCAACCACTAAATCGGACACTAGATCACGTTGCCCTGGGCCTCTTCCAGCCTGGCTTTAAACACTTCCAGGGATGAGGCATCTACAGTTTCTCTGGGCAACAGTGCCTGTGCACCATCTTGAGTAAATTTCCCCTTTATCATCTCAACTAATCTCCCCTCTTATAGTTTTACACTATTCCTTCTTGTTCTATCACTATCAGACTGTTTAAAAAGTTGGTCTCCTACTGTAAGTACTGAAAGGCTGCAATGAGGCTCCCTGGAACCTTTGCTTCTCCAAGCTAAACAAGCCCAAATTACTATGCCTTTCTTCATAAGAGAGGTGCTCCAGCTCCTCTGATCACCTTCATGTCCTTCCTCTGGACTCACTCTGAAAACTCTATACCTTTCTTGTGCTTCAGAATGCTAGAAACTATGTAGTAGACAAGAATAGTAGTTACAATTTGCTCATAAGGAATATAGCTCCTTATCCACTGCCTTGCTCAGTTTTTGGTTTATATCATGTGACATTACATTTTGTTAAGCATACATATTTTGAGATGCTAGTAATTTGCAGATGAAGAGTCTAGAATCTGGGAGGTCTGAGATTGCAGGATTATCCCCTGAAGGGTTAGGTGACATTGACCAAATGACATCATCTTTCTACACCTCCACTTCCCCACCTAATTGTCATCTAAGATTTTGACACCTGTGAGACTTCTAAGATCTATGAAGCCAGATGGTGATATAATTCCAAAGGAAGATCGGGTTAAAAGAAATAATATTAATTGTGATACTTGTATCTTCAATGTGAGTAGCTATTATAAGGACAGCCTGAGATAATGAGAAGTTAAACCACTTCAGGAGAACAGAGTGTGCTGTTCTTTGATTTGTTTGGTTGGTTTTGTTTTTTGTTTTTTTAATTTTGTTTTGTGGGTGTTTTTTTTTGTTGTTGTTTTTGTTTTGTTTTGTTTTGGTTTTTTTGATTGCATACTTCAGGAACTTGGCAGTGCTTCTGTGCAAACTGATGCGTGTGCAATCAGTTTGGCTCTTTCCCCTGTGCATTCTTTTCACTGCAAAATCTCCACTTACTTGTGTAGATTCTTCGTTAGCAGGGAGAGAAGTGCACTAAAAGCTGAAAGAAAAAATGCCTCAGGCAGTCACATCTGATCATACTATTCACTGTTATTATACTAAAAAGAAAAAGTACAGAAGTACAAACAGAAAGGCCTTGTTCTGTTCATCTTCCTTCAGCAGACTCAAGGAATTATCTTTTATGCTTTCTTTGTAAAGAGGAAGCTAGAAAGCAAATGACATAAGAAGACATGAGATGAGTTTCTCACTTTGGATCTTGTTTGAAGGTCACCTTGCAGTTCTCTGTGGTTCAGAGATGTTTTTATCATTTCTCTTTAAACATTTTATTTTCTTCTCCTAAGCTAAATGACAAGTTATGAAACTTTGTAATTTGTTTTTCTTAATGTGAATACTGAAAAACAACCCCCCTCTGCTCCCAGTCCCATCCACATCAGCTGCTGTGGCTCTTCATTATGTCCAGCCACACCTAGCTCTCAGGATACGTTATTGGTTTACATTCTCAGACCTTCTTTGTCGTTTCTTGCAGCTAGTTGTTTTGTGGCTTTGTCAGTGTTTGCAGTGGGAATCCACCTCCAGTCTTTCTTCTTCCCCATTCTCCCTCTTCACATCTGCAAAAGATGCATAGCTTTTGGGCTTTCTGGGTTTATCCTGAGAGGTGCTGGGGAGAGAAAAGCAAGCCATTAATAAAGGATGAATGCAAAAAGCTGCAGAAGAACAGATGTTGGTGTTACATCCTGCCAGAGGACAGGAGATTCAAACTGAACCTTGAAGATCTTTTTACATGAATTCAGGAGGGAGGTGGATAAACGCTATAACACAATCAACAACGCCCACTTGACATTTGAGATGGGAAAGGACCTGATAACTCTTCAGAACTCTGCTTCTAGTTTGGGAGTACACTGATTCTGTTGCTGAAGGCATTCCACTGTTGAAGATTTTAACAAGTTGACCTCCAGTCAACAGTTCCTCCATAATGCCTACAATATCTTACCTCAGCTGTGAAGTAAATGAGATCTCAGGTACAAATGGAGAGGCAATGCTCTTACACCAAAAAGATGATATTTAAATGTACATTCTTCTAATCAAGTAATCAAAGCTCAAAGTACAAATGAGGTTACATAAAATAATATTTTTGTGATAGCTGTTGCTGATGGACAAATTTAAGAGCATAGGCAAAGCATGAAGTGTAAGCATGTCTTAATTTAGAGTTTCCCAGATTAGATTTCATCCAACTCCCACAGAGTTACTACACCTAGAGAAAGACTACAGTGCTTCTAGCAGCTGCCAGAACAGGATAAAATAAAAATTGCTTCTGCACTGGTGTGACATGAGTAAATTTTTGGAATATTCCACTGTACTTTAATCAGCAGTTACAGAATAAAATGATAGGAGAGTTAAATACTTGTGTCTGTTTCTTGTATATATATTTTTCTACACCAAGGATAAGTGATTACATAGATGGTGTTTTCGTTTTGAGTGGAAAGTCTTTGGTGTGAGTGGGCCCTGAATGCTGTATTCCCAGTCTACCTTAGAAATGGTAGGTATGAAATATCCCATAGAATTATTCATATAGCTCAGAGTATTTTAGTAAAATGAATTCTGCCATAGTGTTTTTCACTAAATCCCGTATAGCAGTTTACAGAACCAGTCTGAAAAAGTGAATGCAAAACAAAGAAGCAAGTGCTTCTTCTAGTTTGTAAGTTGTAACAAAATCTAATAAAAATAGAATAGAAATATTAAATATTCATTATACCCTTACAACCCTACTGAGAAATGGCAAAAAGCACTGAATCATTTCATTCAGTAACATGTGAAATATATGTATGCAATCTCTTATTTCATTAGCACCAAAAACTGCATAGCAACAAAGTGGTGCAGGAATCTAGCACCAACTTCATTTTATCCACGATAGTTGTTTTATGTAACAAAAATATATACATTTAAGATGACATATACTGATTTTAGGTTCTTGTAGGATGAAAAGGGAAAGGGAAAGGGAAAGGGAAAGGGAAAGGGAAAGGGAAAGGGAAAGGGAAAGGGAAAGGGAAAGGGAAAGGGAAAGGGAAAGGGAAAGGGAAAGGGAAAGAAAGAAAAAGAAAAAAGAAAAAAAGAAAAAAAGAAAAAGAGAAAAGAAAAAGAAAAAGAAAAAGAAAAAGAAAAAGAAAAAGAAAAAGAAAAAGAAAAAGAAAAAGAAAAAGAAAAGAAAAAGAAAAAGAAAAAGAAAAAGAAAAAGAAAAAGAAAAAGAAAAAGAAAAAGAAAAAGAAAAGAAAAAGCAGGAAGTAAAGAAGTTAACAGGAGGAATATCACCGTACATATATTAAAAATATCACCTCTATTGTCTTCGGCCTTTAATTTTCAGTTGAAGGGAGTACTGCTCCCTTCTGAGTGCTACACATTCTATATGATCAAAAATAAAGTGAAGTGCCATCAAAAAATATAATAGTGTATATGCTGGGATTGCAGATAGAATTTAGAATAATTGTGGACAGGAAAATACACAAAATACTGGTTAATCCACTTGAATATTCCTCAGGAAGCAAATGAAGGAAAAACTAAACCGAAAAGAAATAAAACTAAAGTCTCTGTCAGTAGTCCCAGGAGATAACGTCTTATCCTAAAAACAGTGACCACGGTAACCTAGTCTATGAATCACGGCACTTAGGCATGAAGAGTCACATTCCATGTTGACACAGATCTTCACTGGTCCCATTAAATGTAATGGGGTTGCATCAGATGTAAATCACTGTAAAATATGAGCCCTTATCTAATTTCTTCCTCTGAGATGACTTCACTCAAAGCCACTGTTTCTTATTTCCTTTGCCCTGTAAAATCCTAGTAAAACAGATTTTAAATTCTAAGAAAATTATTCTAAATTTCAGCAATTTTTGAAGAAAAACTGTTTTGTTTTGTTTTGTTTTGTTTTTCAAATTCTGTCTTATACTTGTGAATATTTGATAGGAACTGCTGTACCTGTTTGGAAAGGATGGCTTGAATTGCCTGAAAGGCCTTTCCAAAGGTGAAATTTATAACTTGGTGCATGGCAGATTTCGATGTGCTAACAAGTAGGGATAACACCAATAGTTGTAATAGCCTGTATACATGTTCAGTGATGAACAGGAATGAAATAGAATAAATCTACTTGTCTTTTATTTTTTACTATATCATCTGCTGTTCTTAGAAATAATGTTTTAACCAGTGCAAAACATTTTAAAAAGAAGCCATCCAAATCTTGACCATTTTGTCTATACTTATATAAATGTAAAACTGCAATATAAGCAGTGCTCTATTTTGCACAAATTAGATTTCTTTCTTTTTTTCTTTTTTCTTTTTTTCTTTTTTTTTTAAAATTAAGCTTAATTTTTGTTAAATGGATCAGAATTTAGGAGCTTCATAAAACCGTGAAAAGGGTTGTCTACATTACATCATTTAATATAACCCTTCTTTAAAGATATTATGGTAGAATTTTTTACTATGCAGAAGGTTGCCTGATGCCAACACCAAAAGCATTAAATGTTGGATCATCACATTTTTTCTTACAGAGTCCATCATAGTAACTGAGGCACATGGCATTCTGGAAATGATAGTATCTCTATGCTCCTGAAAAAGCACCAAGTGTCCTGAGAGTTGCTTATTCCAAAAATAGTTCATCTGTAACATAGGTGGATAATCAGAATATGGGTACGGGGTGGCAGATTACAGGTTTCATCAGTATGTATCTGGGATGACTTGCATAACTGATTCATGGCCTCATCATCCATGATTAATGTGCTATAAAGTTACAGGAATGGAAGCCTCTCGCATGTAGTGAGGCAGGGGCCCTGCAGAAAAGAGCAGTATGTGACCATGTAATTAATGTCTGTGCCATTAATCTATTTGCACAAATGGGCAGAACTGGGGTCACGCTCACGAACTCATTGAGTCATGAGATCTCTCAGGTTCTCATCTTTGCCAGTTGTAGGGTGTTTTTTTCTTTTCTTTTTCTGGCAAGTTTTTTATGTCATTTGTTTAAAGAGGCTTATAAAAGAGGTAATTTGAAAAAAAGTGTGCACATATAAAAGTGTGAGGAAATTTTGACAGGTTTTATGCAGTCCCTCAAGCATGATAGTTTGCTCTTCTTGCATGACTGATAATATGTCAATAAATTTTGTGATGTTATTGCCCTTTATTTTACTCTTCAGGGGAAAGAGGTGAAAGCAGATAATGCAGTTAAACATGAGGGCTGGCATGTGTCTCCAATGCATTCAGATAGTCTGAGAAGACCTAAGCCAAACCAGACCCTTATTATAGCAGGCACTGTAAGGGACAGTCCTGCTCCATGAATTTTACAAGGTAAAACCAAAAGAGGGGTGGCAGATATTATTTTGATCCTTTTTTTTTTTTTTAGACAGAGAATGATGAAATTTAGGAAAGTGTTTTACAAAGTATCAGCATTTTCAGTGAAGACTGTTTTTGTCTACAACAAAAATCAGTGGACTTCCAGAGAGCAAGTTAGACTTTTTTTACTCGCCCAGTCATTCTAGTCATCTTTCTCTGTTACTGACCACAGAAATGCTCCTGGGTAACTATGTCACTAAATCAGGATGCTTACCCATATAGTGAACAAGAATCACTACTAAAACCACTTTTAAATGCCTATAACTAGGTGCTAGCCTCATCTGAATCTTTGGCTGGTAATAACCAGAGCTAGATGATCTTAAAGGTCCCTTCCAATCCAAACCATTCTATGATTCTATGGTCCTATAATCAAGTTCCTTGCCTATTCAAACAGGATATGACAGTGTAAGAGGAAATAAATGTCTCCAAAGTATCCATCCAGTGTCTTAGTCACAGAATCATAGAGTCACAGAATAGTTAAGATTGGAAGGGATCATCTAGTCTAGCACACCTCCTTCAAGCAAAGTCACCTAGAGCATCACATTGCTCAGGATCATATCCAGGGGGGTTTCAACATCCCCAGAGAAAGATATATCATAGCCTCTCTGGCAGTCTCCTTCCTTTGAATGAGCTTTTCTTTGTCCTTTAGGCTTGATTTTCCAGTAGGTTAAATACGTTCCTTATCGATACTTAATCAGCACTTCCCAGCAGTATATCCACTCTGACAAGAAACAAAATTCTCTGATTCTTCACTCAGATATTTCTATTGCCCTTTGATGGGGAGGTTGATAGATAACATATAACAGCTTTAAACTTTTAAGTGTTTAAAGTATTGCAGGCTCGCGAGGGAAAGCCTGAAAGGGACATTGGAAGTGAGAAAAAAGCTGCACACTGGCACACAGTCAAGAGACCCCTCTCTGATTTCAGACAGGTCCAAAGGACTGCCCTACCATGCTTAGAAGAAAGGCTAATCCCTGGGATCGTTATATTCACAATCCTGCCTTGTGATCTTTATAAATCTTTCTCTGAACACAGAGGATGAGCATCCTAGTGAGATTGTCAAAATGCTTTTTTGTACGAATACTTGGTTCAAAAAGAAACAGAGTCCTGTGAAGTTTCCGTAAAGAAGCAACCATCTGAAGATAGGCCTTATAAAAGATTAACTTGAATCCTACAGCTTCTTTTTTAATTTTTTTTTAATTTTTCTTTTTTTTTTTTTTTTTACAAAAGCTCTTCTTAATGGTTCACTTTTTAAATGCACCCCTGTTTAATTATTTATGCATCCTGAGCTGTTTTTTCTGGATTTGGAACTTTCAGCATGGCACTTGCCTTTTTATTTCACACCACTGAAAGGACATGCTGCACTGTGTACAAAGCAGCATTTAAAGGTCCCCTTGAGAATGCACACAGCAAGTGTGTAAGGCCTGCTTAAATGTGTGTGTGAGATGGAGTAGTTGCCTGAATGCTTTGACTGGTAAGTCAGGGAGTATGGTGAATCTAACTCTATCCTGGCAAAATGTTTTCAGACCCAGTTTGGAAGTCACAGGTTGTGGCTTTTGTGTTGAGTGACGTGTTGGCCTTTTTCCTCTGCTTCTTCATCTTTCATTTTCTCTGCTCTGCCTTTATTATTTGAACTTAAGGATTCTGGGCAGATTTTTTTCGCATGTTTTTGGAACAACATGGAATGTCAACTCCTGTTTGTATGCCCGGATAATTACAGTGCAAATAATGGACTGTTGTGACTACAAAAAATCATGGAAGTGAAGATCTGGATTTCTAGTCCAGTCTATGTGTATTAGGGAGACCTTGACTACGTGTCCTTGGTCAAATCTTTTAATTTATTTCTGGAATTTCTGGTGTGGAAATCAGTGCAAACAGACTTTCCTCAGTGCAGAGATTCAATTTTGCATAACTTTCATATCTCTTTACAAATACTGTAGTCCTAGAAATAGAAAAAAAAAATATATTTTTTATTAGCTGTAAGGTTTAAATTATATCTTCAGAAGATGTATTTTCAAATGGGTTTGCTAATGCGTGCCACCTGAAAACGATTGCATGAATAGGAGCTGCTTTCAAAGTACCTGAAAAGAAAAAGGAGAAAAGAATCACTGGAGTCTGGAGCACTGCTAACAAGTCTCATGCCTTTTAGGATTGATTCATTCTGCAGGCTTTGATAACACAAACATAGGCCATGGCTTGGGTTAACGTGCCTAGATTTCTAATGCAAGGAAAGTCAAGAGTGTGATCTGTTATCTCTGTTAGAGACTCAGTGCACATCAAAGTGCTAATCCAGCAGCTTGATGTGGTTACTGAAATCCATCCTTGCTCAACTATCCATATCCTTATTTTGACTCTCTTGACTGTCAGAGACCATCCTGGAAGGCACTTTCATCAGGTGTGTATCAGAGTAGCCTAGTTGCTATTATGCACAATTAAATTTTGCAAACAGCAGAAACTCTTGGTTTAGTCAGGAAATATGAAGAGGAATGATGGAAAAGATGTAGATAGATCAACTAAATGTCTTACTTCCTATTCTTGCAAAATTGTTCTCTGTAATCTGTGTTTTTTTCCATTCCCTATGATTTCGTCTAGTCCTATGTGTTCAAAAAATGGGTTTACTGTTGTATCTGCAGGCTGCCCTATAACTTAATGCATCTTACTGTCAGCAGGTTCAAACATTAAGCCTGCGTTTCTTTTCATTTCATCCCTTTCATCCTATTTGTGTTGTAAAAAGCAGCCATCTCTTAAGCTGCTGCTAGTGCAGTGTCATGACTAAGAAGGGGAGGTTTGCTCAGTATTTTGGTTTTCACTGAGATCTGCTTTCAGCAGAGACTATTGCATTGTCAATTACACCTGCGTTTTCTATAAAGATTATCTTAAAAGAGGATAGATGCTTAAACATTCAGTGAAGTACTTCTGGGAATAAAATGTTTCTAGATCAAGCGAAATTTGACTTTATCAGAGAGAACATCGCAATCAGACTTTGTCCCTTTTCTATCTACAAAGTAATCTGCAGAATCTAAGCAAGTCTTCTCCAAGGGAAATATCATGTCCTGTTGCGAAATAACTCTTCATTTTCCAAAACACTCTTGCAGCTCAATCTTTTCCATACATGGAGTCCTGTCTCTCCAGCACACTGCAGTAATGATGCCCATTCTGTATACAGTGTCTGCGTGTTTTGTTTTGTTTTGTTTTGTTTTTCTACAAGGAAAAGGATTAGGCATGTTGAAAGCACGGTGTTTACTTCAGAAGAAATCCATCCAAGACAAGTGAACCGTCAACACCTACTTCTCAATAAACAACTGTCAGGGATTTGAGTAAATGAGGGCTGTGTGTGTGGTGGTGTGTGTCTGTTGGTTATTTAATTACTCCATGAGTCTGCTCGTATCCCTAGTAACCTTCATGTTTTCATTTGAGTTATGCCATAGCTTTGTAGTTATTTTTCCCAAATCATGGCTGGTTCTGAGACCAAATTGCTAGACATCAGCCTGGCTTTGTTTGCTGCCTGTGTTCCTGTAGCGTGGGCAGATAATTTAAACAGGAACCTATGACCTCTCTTGTGTGCTTTAGAGGGGGCTTTGAGCTGCTTTGATGCCTCGTAGACACCTTTCCTAACTCCTGCATTAAGCCTTGTTCACCTGAAAAAATCAAGCTTTACTGGATTCCCATCAGGCATATTGTTTGGAAGGGAGAAATTTTAGCTTCAGTTCATCAACAAAGAACACTGCTGCTGTAGCTCTAGGTTTTTATCCAATAAATGAGTAGACATAGCACATGTTGGTTAAAACTTGTAGGTCATGTACTGGTCAGGAATGCTGGCAAAACCACTTACCAGAAGAGAAAGATGTCTCAGTTAAATCAGAACATAGAGATCAGATGTCAGTCACTGGATGAACCATTCTTCATATTTTCTTGGAAGGAGTTTTTCATTAAGATGAGTGTTTTTCAAATGAGGTGCTGCTCCATGATAGTCAAAAGTTGGTTTCATACTCTAATATTTTTGGTGTGGTTTTTTTTTTTTTTTTTTTTTTTTTTTTGGTTTTGTTTTGTTTTTTTTTCTTTTCTTCCTAAACTGCTGTTTTTTGTCTTGTGGTCCTTTGAGGAAATAAAGTAGATACCTTCACTTCAGCAGCAACACATCTGGAATTGTGCTCTCCAAAAAACACCATAAGTAGAAGCCAAGGCCTGGTTCATGATCAGTGTGGTCAGAAGTCAGAGGTCAGACAGTGTCCTCTTTTTGCTTTTTTTGTAATGATAAGTTTTTGTGCTTTTTCTCTGCTGAACCATAAGGTCTGGTGAACAGAGCCCAAGAATCAAAAGACAGACAGAGTAAGGTATGCCTACTTCAAGCCACGTGGAACCAAAGCAAAGCCTTGCTAATCTCACAGCAGTTGCCCACATTCTGTTGAGAGGGCAAAGCAATACTGCTCAAAAGAAGGCAATGGAATTAAGTGTCTCTGGAAGCACCAAGAATGAATCAGACACGCTCTTGTGGGAAATAATCTATGGAAAGAGCAGGAGAAAAGAATGCCTAAAGCAGGAGATGCTGCTCCATGAGTAGCAGGCAGACAGCCTAGTTGCATTTTTCTTGTGGCCAGTAGCTCTAATATGTGGCTAACAGAATATACGTAACTCAAGATTTTACTGATTAACTAACCTCAAAACTGAACTAATGTTTGAATACGAAGCTAGAAGTGCAAACATCCAAGATGCGACTAACTTGAATCCTGGTAACAGATTTTCTCTGTATCCAGATGTCCATTTGTATCATGTAGCATTTGCAGAGAGAGAGGGTGCAAGGAAATGTTAACCTCTGTTAACTTTGAAAATGGCTGGGTTTAAATTTGAATTGCACGTGTAAGTTTGTTCTTTGCTTTCCAAATCTTTATTTGCCTGGAACAAGACTGTGGTATATCCAAGACCATATGTTTTCTCTTCTATGGTTTACCTCAAAAAGGAAAGAGAAGTCTTTCATTGAAGAACAATTTTAATTAAGACTTTGTAATGGTAGAGCTTTTATGAAGAAAATGAAAAATTCTGTGCTTCAGGGAGGAGTGATGGCATCAAACATCCCTCAAAGGTTCACAGCTTACTGTATTCAAAACATGTTTTCAAAGAAGTGCATGGATCTCAACAAGAAATAATGATAGGTGGAAATCTTGAAAGTATTGCCAGAAACAATTTAAGCTTCCAAACAGTTGTCTTGTTGAGAAATGTTTTAAGAAATTCTTTTGTCAAGGCATGGCTCAGCTCTGGTCTGGAGTGGTAGGAATGGAATTAAAAGTATATTATTGGACACCAATGTAATTGGGGCTATACTCATAATGCCTCCTTTCTGATAACTAATTCCAGAGCCTGAATTATTTGTTCAGATGCTTTATATAGTCAGTAGAGTGATTTAGCTGCTCTGATTTCCTCTCTGGAGGTTTTACTGATAACATGAGAAACTTGGGCTCCTCAACCAGGTGCTAGTAAAGGTTGGGTGGCCAAAACTATGACCTCAGTTTCCTGCTCTGACTGACGTGATGCATCAAACTGGAGAGCCAATTCGTGCAGTATATTCATGAGTGTTATTTCAAACCTGATCTTATATCAGACAAGGCTGGTCCAAGCTATAGCACTAGCAGAAAGCAGCTCAGTCCTGAGGAGCACTTGGGTTTGGATCCTGACCTGAATTTCTTATTTTATCTTCAACTCTATGATGTACATTTTTTTTTTATTCCTAACTAGAAACCCAGTTTCTGGAGGACAAGAGCTGAAAGTGCAAAAGCTTTTCTTCAATCACAAACTTTTCCTATTTTTCTCTAAGAAAAACCCTAGCGAGCAGCAGCCAGCCCTGCTGAGATGTAGCCTCAAGTGTCCCCTCCTTCACAAACCGGAGGAGTACAACAAGTCTGCAAGGGAAGGAAACCTAATTACATTGCACATGTTCTAATTTAAGTTGCTGTGGGTTGCTGGGAGTTTGAGGAGCAGAAACATGAGGTCGCTTCTTGCCTGCGACCATGTCTTTTGCTGATGAAAAGTGTATACACTTTATAGCTTTTCCTGGTGTAATTACCTCAAAGATGTATGAGTGGGGATCTTCCCCACAGTCTGGGCTTTCTTTCCTTGAGAAAAAAAAAAAAAAAAGTCCAACTTTAAAATTAAACATCTAGCAACATGTACACACGTGCACAGATAAATGCACACAGTTGGGCAGGTAGAGCTTTACATATGTGTTGTGATCACAGATGCATGAATAGTCCATTTTAATAACACCACAAAGATAAGGAATTTAAAAAGTATCACTCGTGTAGTGTTTGCAATACAGAAATGCTAGCCTTCTACATCTGAGACATATCCAAATCGCCACTGGCATTCTGTGAAAGCCTTCTTGCTGCTCTAAAGCACAGTATCACATTTACTCTGCTTTTGCAAAACAGTTTTTGCAGTTGTGGCTTTGACATTGATGGTCACTTCTAATCGAAAGTCATCATTTCAGCCAGCTTGGAGCCCTTTTATTTTCCCTCCCACACTTACACACAGTCTCATACAGCAAAGCATCTGTATGTTCGCTCTTCAGCTTCTGCCAGAGGGGTATGATTTTGGTGATAACCTATAAAAAAGTATAAATACATGCAGACCGTATTTGCCATGCAAGGGCATTTTTAAATATAGTTTCAATATTTATTGTTTTTTCCCCATCCATTTACATATAAACCAGAGAAGACATGCACTTCATACAGGAAATATTGGTGGAATTCCTACTTGCCTTTTTTTCTTACTGTTTCAATTTACAGATCATTCTTTGTTTCGTGCTTGTAGTGGAAGGTGTGTCTTATTATCACTGTCTGAATGACAACTCATTTATTTATTTGAAGTCACATTAATCTAGATTGCAAAGAGCCTTGGCAATCTGAACTTGTGACCTTGGTCTTGGGAACCTCCATGGGCGCTTGAAAAAGTGAACATCAGGAAGCCCAGTTTCTTCTGCTAGCACTGGCAGAAAAATATGGGAAGAAACTGGGTAAATTGCTGTACCTCAGTATTTCTGAATAATGACTCCTTCTTCCATTATTTTTTGGGGGATTCCCTGTTGATAAAATTTAGATCGTTTAAAAGCTTTTTGCTCCATGTGAATGATGCGATGGATATCATTCTGAAGGCCATGATGAAAAATACGTGTAATAAACTTTTGTTAGGTCAATTTTTTTAATAATACATCATTTAACAAAGTGTAGTCTTTGTGCACACCGCTGCTTCTCTTGAAACATTCACTTGATCAGTAGCAGTAAATCCAACATATGTTATGTGTGGGAAAGGGAAGATCTGGAAAACTCAAAGAAGCTCTGTTTTCCTTCTTTTCTTCATTGTAGATGTTATATATGTAGGTATCTGGTACCCTCAGTAGTACCTAACCTACTCCAAGTGGAAAAAACATAAGTTAAAAATTACAGTTGTAAGTCTTACAACCGCCAGTCAGGGAAATCTGAAATTCTCAGATATCCATAACAAGCTGAACAGTCTGTAGCAGCAGTGTGCACTGAACTAAAGTCTCCAGCACTTTAAAGTACACATTTTCTAGCTCTGCCCTTTCCATAGTATTCCACAGGGGCCACCCATCACAACTGCTGATAAGGTCGTGTGCAGGGTGAGTGATGAATCTGTGCTGATTTCAGAATGTTTTTCTGTCTACTTGCAGAAAATAAATACGCATGTATATTTGAGAGAAATCCTTGAAGAGAGAATGTGCAAGAGTAATTGCATTGCCTAGTCAAAAACAGAGAGAAAAAAATAAATAGTAACTTAAAATTCAGTGGTTTGAGATTTAGATTTTGTTGCTGAATTTGTGAATGTGAATTTAGATTTTTGTTGTCCCCCCACAATCCTCAAAAACATTACTGAACACTAAACATGACTTTGGATACAGACAGACATTTCCAACATTTCAGAGGTTTTGCATCTGGGCTCCTGTTCTTCAGAGAGCACAGAAGCAGAGAAATGTAAACCAAATTAATATGTTCTTCTGTATTTAGGAAAGAAAAAACAGGGTTTTTTAGGAAAAAATGGCAGCCAGTGCCTAAAAATGACCACAATGTTCCTCATGTCTTCAGATCCAGGATGTTTTTATTTTGTGCACTTCCACAGATGTATGTGAGATTTAGATCCAGATTGGATATCAGACTTTGTGCCTCATTTGGAAGGGCCAAATCTAAGTAAATCCTATTTTGTGTGGACAGGGTCAGTATGGAGGAATACTTTACATTTATTCACCTCTTGAAAGTCCATGTGTGTGCACACTTAGCCAGTGCAGAGGAATTGTTACAGGAATCACAACAACTTCCTCTATACATTGGTTTCCTGAATGCACTGACATGAATGTTTTCTTTGCATGTGCTCGTCTTCACTCTGGGGAGAATTGCATCTCACTGGGCTTGTAAGGATCTAAAGGTCCTTCCTAGTAAATAAACTCAGCTGTGCCACTGGGACAAGCTGCTTTACAACAGCAAGGAATATGGCAAGTGAAATGACTTGTTAAAAAATGTGAAATATTCTTTTTGGTGCCAAGGATGAGGAAGAATTGCTGGGATGAATCCAGAACTGAGGTGTGTCGAGGGATAGAAATGATTCCAGGGGAAGAAAGTAGAGGCTCTGAGCAGTGAGATTTATTACACTGGGATATAGCCTCCCAGAGGAAGGGCTTGAAGACACATTGCTGGAATTGCTTAACACTTGGTTGGACAAAACACTTGAGGATATAGAGACGATATATGGCCACAGATTTTTAAGGCTAGAAAGAGCCATTGTGATCACTTTGTCAAACCTCCTGCATGACTCATACCAGGGGATTTGCCTAGATGTATTCCTGTCCAATATTTGTCATGCACTAATGCATATCTGTTTGAAAAAACACCCAGCCTAGATTTACAAGAATCTTCCAGTAATCGACAATCCATTGCCATGATAAGCTGTTCTCATGGTTATTTATATTTCCTATTAAATATGTGGGCCATGTTTCTGTCTTACTGTTGTTAGCTTCTACTTCAAACCCTGCATCTATCTGCTAAGCTGAAGGACTTGCTGTGACGCTGTTGTCCCCATTTGAAGTCACTTTGTTGTACCTCAAATGCTTGCAACACCACCCTGACCAGTGCCTTAGCTCATTTCCCTCTCTCCTCCAGTACCTCTTTGAAAAACTTACCTTCTACCATCTCTAAAGATGCTGATCCCTCAGATAAGCTGTACTGTGGGAGGAAAAAAAATAAGATGTATAATTAGATCTAACTTTGCTCCCTTAGAAATAGACAAGTACATGTTCACGTCTGAGTTGTGTCTTCCCCTGTATATATCACTTCCACTGTACTGTCTTTCCCTGATATACCCTTTGAGTCAGGGTAGGGGATAGTGGACTGTAACTTTGGTGTCAGCGTTTTTACGGAGTTACTCAACTCAAGCACACAGCTAGCACTTAAGAGGAAGTAATAACTGCACTGGGAATGGTTCTGCTTCATCAACATGTGTAGAGTGAAGAAATGTATTTAGGTGATTTAGTAGAACACGGGCAATCAAAAGAGCAAATCAAAAAAGCACTCTGATGTGCTGGCCATGCTGTACTATTTCTGTATGTAGTCCCAATGGTTCCACTCATAAGAGAGATCATACAGAGAGATCTCTGAATTTTTTTTGAACGTCCAACAACTGAAGATTTTCTACAGACTAGATCATCTGCATCGATAAGCAAATCCTGAGCAGGAGAGCTACAAACTTTGCTCTTTTGGATACTAATCCCAGACCTGAATTCATACTAAGAGATTTTCTACCTGTTTAATTCAAATTGGTGAAAGAATGGGGATTCAATGAGCTGAATTTTATCCCAAATTTCTTAGGTGAGATGCCAAAGAAACCTAGAAGGCCATTTAATTACAAAGTAATGCTTGATATGCCTTCCAAGCCTTCTTTTAAACCGCTGTACCTTGTTCTCTCTTTTATTCCAGCCCATGCTGCTGTTTTATTTCTGTGGAAAACAAACCTAAACTTGGTCATGGCCTTAAAGTATTTCTGCTGTTCCTTAATAAAAGTGTGTTGTGAAAATGGCTAAGAAAGTCTTGAAAGTATAAAATCAAGGGACAATTAAATCTTGAGCTCAGCTCTCTAATTGATTTCCATTGGAGATTCACACTTAATAAAATACAGAAAATTGCATTTTATTTTGGCACATAAATACTGGTAGTGGAGACTGTGGCATTTAGAAGACAGTATCACTGCACCAGAAAACTCACTTCAGCAAAATGATGCAGTCCAGTTGAGCCCCTTTTATGATCTGACAAATGACTGTTTTTATAGCACACTAAATAAAACCTGCTATTCGAACTGGAGGTTTATTAGTAAAGGTGATTCTGTGATAGCTGGGGAGGGAGGAGGGGAAGGAGGCACAAGGAATGAACATCAAAAGAGAGACACGTGTCATTCAGAAAAAGCACAGAAATGCCCCCCAAATGTGATAGCACTCATCATCACCCTGACTATCTCTGCCGCTGAAATAACCGACATCACCATTACTATTTCTTTGTTGCTCCAAAACATTATTGCTAGTTTGGTCACATTTCCGCTGATGGAAAAGCCTTTGCTCTGGGTGCAGTGAGGGAATTAGCAAAAGCATCTAGGCAGAAGAGATGGCTGTGGGGAACAACATATGAATAATGATATGATAAAATTAGTCCAGGAGGATTAGCCAGGGCAGTCTGTGACAATAATGCCACCAAAACTGCTGCTTTTATATTCTTGTAAGAGGACGTGCAGGTGGAAGTTGGCATCCTCATAGAATGCACCTATACCTTAGATGTGCCTGTGAATTGCTTGGTGTTTTTCTTCAAACACAACTGCTTTGGTGTGTAAGTGCACTCACGTGGTGGAATACTAAAAGTGATGATTATGGAGAGGGAGAGGGTGTCATCTTTAGACTAGACACAATCTGCTGTCACACTTCTGATGTCTTCAGCCTCCACAGCAAAGTTCCCCAGAAACAGTGTCATGCACTTGCTGTTGGTATGAGCAATATGGAGAAAAGGATTACATTTCATCCAAAGCATCTTTGAAAAATGGGCACAGAGTACATATAAAGTGAGAGGACGAAACTGAAATGATAGTTGTCCTGTGGTTTTTGCATATGGGATAGGTTTCACTGCATGCTTACTTGAATTGTTAGGAATGACAGCATGAGAGTTTGAGGCTAGATGAGTGTGTTCCTATTCTCTTTCATCACAAGATAATTATTTTACTAATGAAAACCAAGGAGAATCCCACTCAGGAGATGGAGACCAGCTTTTTGAGAGAGTCAAGAACATGGTATACATCCCACATCATCTGCTGGCTCTACAGAGAGTGCGGTTTTGAGTTCATAACAAGCGGAGCTAGAAATTTATCACGTATGACATCTCCAGGCAGATTTTCCAACAGGAATGAACCACCCACATCTTGTTGCGGATCAGTTTCATGTTTTCAGGGTGAATTGGTAGGGCAGGACTCAACACTTGATGCAGAGAAGTGGAAAAACTTTCCTTTCCTTCAGTATATTTAAACCCCTTTGCGAATTTTCATGAAATTTAACCCAGATACACCAAATTGATGTTCTGGCAGATTTCTGGACTTTGTTCTAATTCTGTAGCATATGCAATACTTCATGCTAGACCTTAGCTGCAATCAGGATGCTTTGAAAGAATTAATCTGGCGGTCAGTAACTGCTAAATGAAGTGCATGCTAAAAGAATGATGAGCTAACTGACTGGAGCTCACAGCTTTTATGAGCTTTTCTAAATGCCTGTTTTCAGGTGAATTCAGCATCTCCTTGACATTCAAGGACTCAATTTATACTCAAATTATTTAACTCTAGTGGAAAGAAGCACTGGCCTCAACGGAAAAGCCATTTATAATTCCCCCACCCCTTGGAAAAAAATAAATGCGTTCAGGATAAAGCTACAATTCCTATAATAAATGAAATCTTTCAATGCAAATTAAGCACTGCAGGCTTTTAAAAATTACAGCAGAAACTTAGAGTACACAGCTGCTCACATCCTTATTTCCAATTTAGTAATCTGAGACGTGCTGAAGCATTAATGTTTTGGACAACACCACAGACGTTTCAGAGATAAATACTTACTGCTAGCATTTCTATAAAGCCAATAGAACTCCATCCATCCTGGGACCCTTCTGCCATTTGATTTTGCCCTCAAATGCGGAAGTTACAGAGGAAGGAGGAAAAGCATAAAACATAGAGTTAGACATGCAATTTTTTTACTTGCACACCAGCTCCATGGGACTATAGCACTACTGAAGGGATGGAAATACATTTCATATATCAATATTAAAGTATTTGTGTCAGTGATGGTTCATTAACCCAGCTTTTGGACAAAAAAAAAAAAACAAGAAGTTTAGCAAGACATTTTCCTCTGCAAACCCCTGCTTCTTGGGTGTAATGCCCAATTGAAACACTCACTGAGAACTCTATGCACTGGCTAAAGGTCAAGCAAGGATTGAACTAGGGCTGTCTCACCAAAACTGCGTTAGTTCTGTTATAGTCACAGAATCACAGAATCACAGAATCACAGAATTGTAGGGGTTGGAAGGGACCTCCAGAGATCATCGAGTCCAACCCCCCTGCCAAAGCAGGTTCCCTACACCAGGTCGCACAGGTAGGCATCCAGGCAGGTCTTGAACATCTCCAGAGAAGGAGACTCCACCACCTCCCTGGGCAGCCTGTTCCAGTGCTCCGTCACCCTCACTGTAAAGAAGTTCTTGCGCATGTTTGTGCGGAACTTCCTGTGCTGCAGTTTCCAGCCATTTCCCCTTGTCCTGTCTCCACTCACCACTGAAAAGAGTCCGGCCTCACCATTCTGCCCCCCACACCTTAGATATTTATAGACCTGGATCAGGTCCCCTCTCAGTCTCCTTTTCTCAAGGCTGAACAGACCCAGTTCACTCAGCCTTTCCTCAAAGGGGAGATGCTCCAGGCCCTTCACCATCTTCGTGGCCCTCCGCTGGACTCTTTCCAAGAGATCCCTGTCTGTTTTGTACTGGGGAGCCCAGAACTGGACGCAGTACTCCAGATGAGGTCTTACCAGGGCAGAGTAGAGGGGGAGGATCACCTCCTTTGACCTGCTGGCCACGCTCTTTTTAATGCACCCCAGTAAGCCATTGGCCTTTTTGGCCACAAGGGCACACTGCTGGCTCATGGCCAACCTGTCGTCCACCAGGACACCCAGGTCCCTCTCTGCAGAGCTCCCCTCCAGCAGGTCATCCCCCAACCTGTACTGGTGCATGCAATTATTCCTCCCCAGATGCAAGACTCTACACTTGCTTTTGTTAAACCTCATCCGGTTTCTTTCTGCCTAGCTCTCCAGCCTATCCAGGTCTTGCTGAATGGCAGCACAGCCCTCAGGCGTGTCAGCCAATCCTCCCAACTTCGTATCATCGGCAAACTTGCTGAGGGTGGCCATTATCCCCTCATCAAGGTCATTGATGAAGATGTTGAACAAGACCGGACCCAGCACAGACCCCTGAGGAACACCGCTAGTTACAGGCCTCCAACCGGACTCTGCACCACCAACAACGACCCTCTGCGCTCTGCCAGTCAGCCAGTTCTCAACCCACCTCACTGTCCACTCATCTATCCCACACTTCCTCAGCTTTGTTATAAGGACGTCATGGGGGACAGTATCAAATGCCTTGCTGAAATCAAGGTAGACTACATCCACTACTCTCCCCCTATCCACCCAGCCAGAGACAACATCATAGAAGGCTACCAGGTTGGTCAAGCACGACCTCCCCCTTGTGAACCCGTGCTGACTACTCCTGATAACCTCCTCTTCTTCCAGTTGTCTGGAGATGACATCCAGTACAAGCTGTTCCATCACCTTTCCAGGGACAGAGGTGAGGCTGACTGGCCTATAATTGCCTGGGTCTTCCTTCTTGCCTTTTTTGAAGACCGGGGTGACGTTGGCTATCTTCCAGTCTTCAGGCACCTTCCCCGTCTTCCAAGACTTCTCAAAGATGACCGAAAGCGGTTCAGCAATCACCTCTGCCAGCTCCTTCAGCACCCGTGGATGAATCCCATCGGGTCCCATGGATTTCTGAACATTGATGTTGCCTAGGCGCTCCCGGACCACCTCTTCCCTGACAGAAGGGGGGTCTTCCATTCCCCAGATCCTCTCACTAATCTCCAGGGTCTCAGATTCCCGAGGGGGAGCTTTTTCACTGAAGACAGAAGCAAAGAAGGCATTCAGTATCTCCGCCTTCTCAGCATCCCCCGTTACCAGAACACCCCCGTCACTTAGCAGGGGAGCCACATTCTCCCTAGTCTTCCTTTTACTGTTAATGTACTTGAAAAAACCTTTTTTATTATCCTTTATCCCCTTTGCCAGACCTTAGGTGGTATTTCTTCTCTACTAGCTGCCTGAAGTTAGGCAGCAAAACATGTTATGCTTAATCATGATACTTCAACTGCATTGTTATGTCAGTGGTGATGGGCTCTTTGTTGGAAATGACAGAAAAATCCCATTGTTTAGGGTTTTCCCAGACTCGGTGTTTAATGTGTAGCCCTGAAAAGAATAGGGTTGATAAATGTTTGATAAAAAAAAAAGAGTATGTGCAGAGATGACCTTATTCTGCAAGTAAGGAATGGATCAGATCCTAGTTCCAAATGTAACCTTTATAAACTCACAATCTGTTGCAGTTTACCCAAATAAAATCCTCAATTACTGTATTTGGAAATTGAAAGTGTTTGGAATGCAGCTGAACACTGAAGTAGCATGCAAATCATCATTTAAAGCAGTACCAAAATTAATTTGGAATAACTTAGAATCTGATAGTTATAAAGCAAATCAGGATGCCTTAGTTGGAAGGCACGAAAAACTATATTATTTGCAATCTTGTGAGCATCTTTAGACCATTCAGTAATCTCTGTGTATTGCTTTATCGTTTCTGTAAAATAAGGACTTTAGTTAATATTCTCAAAAGGGTTGCAATGCAAAAGCTTTTGTTTTATCAATATTTTTACTTAGTTATCTTGACCATATCATGGTAAGAACAACAAGCTGCTTATGCTGCAGCAGCAAATAACACCACCAACTTTCCCATGGAATTTCACCTTTTCTGTATTGATATGATTACACAAATATCTCAGGGAAAACAGAGGTGTATAACAACGGCAGTGCAAATCTGCAGGGACTCCCAGCACCTTCAGTGGAGCTCTTCTTGATGTGCACAGCACTGCACCACAGTCTGCTATGTTTATGTTCAGTGAATGGACACAAACAGTTGATGCTTTGCTTTTAATTAACCCACTCTTAGCCCATGCTGTGCCTTGCTCTCAAGTAGTCCCCCTGCAGCTTCGTGTTAACTCCTGCCTCTCTTTCGATATCTAATGAATGATCCTTAGTTGTGTGAATGTGGTGGTGTTTGGGCTTTGCGCTATTGAAGATTGAGGATTTTAAGGAAGGAGTGAACTCTGGAATTGTTGAATTTCATACACTGCCCTGGAAAATTCCCCTTCTTTAGGACAATAATCGTGAATTTCATATTAATGCCTGATGACATGTTTTCTATCCATATTTTAATTGGAATTAAAGCCCTTGTATCAGTTTTGAACTAGCTTTAGTGGAGTTTCTCACAAGATGTTACTGCTGTTTTCCTTTCTATCAAGTGTCACATTCCAATTTGTGATCCCTCCTCTATGATTACAGTTACTAAGGATATACAAGACTTCCTGAGCCCTTTCAGACACTTGCTATTACAAACTGACCTGATTCAATCAAACAATCCTGATATAAATTGACCACAATTACTGCTAAACCCGTAAGTCATCAGACCAGAAACAAGTTTCTCTAGACCTTGAATCTCCTCTACCTAGCATCTTTTATTTACAGAGTAAAGCTGCCTCTGGAAGGCTCAGAGCACTCACCAAAAGATGTGAACTGTCTCCAACCTTTAGTTCTGATTATAAGCTTCAAGTGAGCTGTTTTCAGTTGCCCCACTGGGAAATGAGAGGAAATGCTCAGTTTCAGTTTTGAGCAAAAGTATGATCTGAGCTAGGATTATTTATTCATGTGCTGGAGCAGGATATCAGACTTTTTCTTCCTCTCAAAGGGTTTTATTTTCCAGCAACTTATTTTCATGCATGTCTAGGATGCAGAAACTGAAGAGAAAGCTTTTCAAGAGGAACAAATTATCTGGAGTTTCTCCCATTTTTTGGAACTCCTTGTGAAGGACCAAAGCCACATCTGTTGTTTTCAGAAGGCAGGTGCACATTGCATTTCCATCTTATCATTACTGCAGCCAGATATTTTCATTCAGTCCTAAAAAATCTCAGGCTGACCTTTTGCCTCATCAAAGAGCTGTTTTCGGAATAGTTTAGAAACATTATCAACCTCGTCTTTAATTTTTTCAAAACGGAATTAGGAATGAATGCAGCCTTGCCTTTTCTCAAACCAGGCTAGGTGCAAGGAAGGTCTGGTCTACATGCAAAACAGCTCCCTTAGCAGAATGCTGTGCCTGAGCTAATATGCTTCTCTGCATGGCTTGGAAGCAATCTTATGACTCAGCATCAACCAGCTCAGGTGGCCAACAGACCAAACTCTTGCATAAATTAAAACAGTCACCCTATTGATTTCCAATGAGATGTCGGCTCCTCATTGCCAGAATTGCTACCAAAAATGCCTTTCAGGTTCCTAGACCACACAGAGGAATTGAACAATGCTTTTCTGAGATTCTTGCTTGCTGGAGAGGCAGGAGTGGCCCTGAGAAAAGGCAAACACTTCCAAAGTCTCTAAGTGATATTATTTGTTTAGGAAAGCCTTTCCTCATTTTTATTTTATTTTATTTTATTTTCAGCCTGTGAAGAAGAAAACAAAGGACGGTATGTCCCCAGAGCATACTCTGATGTGTCACTGTGGATACCAATCCCCACAGACACTCCCAATGTTATTAATTTTTAAAACAAACTTGCTGATTGAGGTTCTGACTGCCTTTAAATTGTCTCTACAAGGAGACCGTGTACTAATTAACCCACAGAAACAATCAATGATGTACCTTTTTCAAGTTTCAGGGTGATTAGAATATGAAAATGAAGAGCACAATAGTGCAGATGTTTTAAAATCACAGCAGACAGCAATTAGTGACATGGGAACCAGCTGCTTATCTCTCCATATAAAGCCTCTTAATAGGGAATTACACTTGAGGAGCCATTACACAGATGGATCTGCAAATGATTTAAAGAGGGGGCGTAGTAGTATTAACTTTGATTTGCAAGCCAGATTCCTGACAAGCTGTATGTCAGGAATATATACCTCTAGAATTTTTTTCCTTTTTCCTTTTGGAGCAAAAAGTTACCACACCCTGTAAGCTACTAGATTTGTTTCAAGTTATATCTAAGTGTTTATTATTCTCTTATTCTTCTTTTTTTTTTTTTTTTTTTTTTTTTTTTTTTTTTTCCCCTCCCTATAGATTGGTTTGGATTTTTTTTTTTTTTTTCCCATGTTCACATTAATTTATTGATTTGGTTACTGGAATCTTTTCCTGCTTTCTGCTTTGGGACTGGAAGTAGTATGTAAATTTCGAGAGAAGCTCAGAGGGGATGTGGAGGCAGAGTGATACATCTAGTAGTTAAAATAAGAGTCCAAGAGGGACGGATTCAGCCACTGGGTACTCTTTGTAGAGTAAGGCACTATTCATTAGGAAGGTGGCTATAATATGTCTTTCCTTTTTAATGGTTGAGGCCTGCGTGCCTGAATAAAATTATCAAGATAAGTATATCAGTAGGTGCAGGGATACACAGGTCTGGCAAGGCATGTGAAAGCGCACAGTGCCATCTCTGCTCTCTGTGCGATTCTCTTCAGTTGCAAACAAGATGTATCCTGCTTGTAAGTCTACATAAAGCTACCTGAAGTGAGGACTGAAAGTCATGAGCTTGACGCTAAAACCATTTCACTAATGGTAAGAGGATTCATAAGTCACTTTTTTTAGTATAAGTTTTAGTGCATAGTGGATTGTGTTGCTCAAACTTCCTTGCAGTTATAAAGCAGAAGATATTATTTTTACTTTTTAAAGGAAAGGTGGGGTTATAACCCACTAAGGTTTTCTTGTAAACTGAATCTAGAGAAATATTGACCAAGGTTAGTGATAAAATTACATGGGTTAAAATATGTTTCTACTTTTCTATCAGATGAAGGAGTAGGGTCCTGGTCCAGAATAATTACTTGATAAAGAAAATCTCTTTAAATGGAAGAGAGAACTACAAATAGAGGGGCTGAAGTTTGAAGTATTTTTAGGATATCATAAACCAAAAAGTAAACAAAAGTTAATCATTTCACTTTTCAGGAAAAAGCCCACTGTTCTTGGTACTGGTCTCAAGCTGTGTTGCCATAGGAACACTTTTTGAGTCAAAAGACCCCTGCTATAGATCTGCAGTATATTACATGCTCACTGACAAATAAAATAATGAATTTCTGTGTAAGGTAGCAAGATATAGGCTTGTGAAGAGCCTCGTTTACTCTTACCAAGGTCCCCTTTGCTCCGCTCCCCCCCAGCAGACCCAATATCCTCCAGTAGTTTATCCCAGATATTAGATTTATTATGATATCTCTTGTTTGTTTCTTAGGATTGTGCTCACCCAGAAAGGCAAGATGAAGCCTAACTGTTAGGACCGATGGGATCAGAAAGCAGTACAGAAAAATGCACCATAAAAAGAAATAGATTTTGCTGCATTACTTTTAACCAATTTGCTGTTGCTTTTAAGAAGACAGTCCCCATGTATTTGATATAGCCTATGAAATCCAACCTACTGCAGCTGCATGCTTTCTGGTTACTTTGGTCTTTCCTCCACAAGAATTATTTTGGGATGACATGGACATGTCTGGCAGGAGAGAGCAAACTGTAAACGTTATGCTGGAAGGATACCAGGAAGAGACCCTGTGGACTGCTATTTGCTACAGCAGATATATAGTTTGACATCCCATTTCAGAAATGAAGTTCTCCAATCCTGCCGACTGGTTTTTGAGGCCCTGTTAAAACTGGATTATTTATCTATGTGGTTAAATGCCTCAAGCGTTGGCACCTTTGATGACAGAGGGATATCTTTCTCATGAACTGTAAGATTAATGTTGTGGTGGCCTGTGGTACTGCAGTAATGACAAGGCTATCATTAGGGATATGTTGGTAGTTGCATCACCATTTTATAGTGTGTGGAACAAGGAAATGAGACTGGAGGATTCAACTGATATATCAGCACTCATCTCTGATATACAGCTGGCCTCTCAATGCTGAGCCCTTATTAATGGCTTTAAATATAGAGATTACTGCTTCTTTTGAACCAGAGATTCCTGTGTGTGTGCAGTGTGCATACAGAGACACCAGGGTGTTGCTAGCTTGTGATGTTTTTTCTTGCTATAGTCACCTTCTCTTTTTCCGAATGAAATTGTTCCTGTTGCTTAGTTTTGCAGCTCAGCATTTTGGAAATAATGTGAGGGGCAGGAGTTGCTTTGACAGCAGCCATAGAGCTGAGATTCCTACCTTGGCACAGCACCAGGGGCTGGGAGAGACCTCAACCCACAATTTCCAGGCTTTTTTTCTGAATAAAAAATTGTACGCTGGAAGAGTATGTTCTATGTGAGGCATGAAAACATACTCAACTTCATTCTGGGGACATGGAAACAGGTGGGCTGTGTTTTCCCTTGTATTTTACCCAAGGAGGACATTGGTGCTGTGCTGTGGGAGCTGCGTGCCCCTAGGCTGCAGTGCGGCTGGAGCGTGGGAGGCTGCTGAGAGGAGGAGCTGATTTCTTCCCCGAGGCCTATTTATGCTATCGGCTCTTTTCTCAGGCTGAAAAAAAAGGAAAGAAAAGTGTGTCACTCGCCCGTGACATCTGCAGCACCACCGCAGCTGCATACTTTCATTTTCTCACTCCACAATTCCTGGAAATCTCTGCTTTCCCTGAGCGTAGCTGGTCCATATGTACAACAGCTGAACTATCCACAGGATTTAAGAGTCCCCTATTACTCTGCAAACAATGGACCAGAACAACTTCATCGTTACTGCCTATTCCAGAAAGGCCACATGTCCTTTTTCATGTGAATACTAAGGATACCTCAACATTACTTTGCCTATAAGTTGCATGTTTGCTGGTCACTAAATAACATATTGTGGACTTGGGGTGTTTAGCACCTTACAAATCCCCTCTGAAATTGATCAAAATTTGAGGACACCTAATTTCCCAGAAGACTAGGCCTCAAGGAGCTCAGAACCATTTTGTGCTGGCCCCAAAATCTCTGTGGCAAACAACCCAAGCAGGGATCTAATGTAATGCTGCTGATAGAAACTTAATTGTAACAGCATGTTTGCAGAAACATGAGACACTTAGCAGTTGTTTTCTATTGTTCTTTCCTTAGTTACGCATTTATTTTAAGTCTCTCATCATTTATTTGGTATTCGGAACGGTGTTGTTACAGTTTGTTGGGAACAGTTGTTTGCTTGTTTACTAGATGCTCAAAATCAGTTGCACGGTTTGGTCCAGAGCTTTACAAAACATAACATCTGAATGTGACCAGAGAAAACAAATAGCTAGAGGAGGTCAGCGAGAGAAAATAAAATGTATGTTTCATTGTTTTTTACACTTAAAAGAGTTTTGAAAAAGTTATAGCTGTAAAGAAATATAATTTTCTCTAAATGAAGAAGGCCTGCCAAGAATAAAGTAGCCTTTATTTTGCTCTGAAGAAGACTTTGGTATAATTCTGCCCTTTCTGTTACCCCTGCAGTTTGAAGGCTTGCTGTCAGATTGAAAAGTGTATTGAATATGTCACTTCCCAACAATGCAAATATCAGATTATTAAAATATAAAGAGAATAATGCAAATCTTGAACTTGCCAAGTGTACCTCACACACTGGATGCTATGCTTATCATTTTTAACCACTGATTTTGTGGTGATGACTTCTACATGGTAATTTAAACAAGTAGATCTTTGAGGATTTTGGCTTTGTGGGGAGATGAACTCATGGGTTTTCCTCTTGTTTGTTGTAGCTTCCTAGATAATTCTATATTCATGTTGTTTACATTAGTGGATTTAATTTTGAGCATTGAGTTTGCTAGGGATTATTTTTAAGGAAAAGCATTCTCACCGGGAGGCTAAGTTTCACCATTCATTCATTGGAAGGGAATATTTTACTCATGTTTTAAATTAAAAATCAATAAAAGATGTTTCCTCTGCAATTTAGCATTTGTAGAAAATATTTCCATTGTTTTTAGAGTGGGAAAACACACAAAACTTGTTTACAGTGCATGAATCTGAATGCAAACTTGACTGAAATATAAGAACACTTTATAAAGGCTCCTAACTGTTATGAGGACTTTGGCTTAGAGCAGTTGTCGTTCACTATGCAACTAAAGAGCTGCAGCCAGTGGTTGTGACTGGACTGATAAACTAACTTTTTCCCTGATTTTTTTTTTTTTCTTTTCTTACCTTCCAGGTTTATGACAGGCCACAGAAACATTCTACCCTGCACTATGATCCAGGCCTCCAACAAGACTTCACCAGTGATACCTTAAAATCAAAGCACCAGCAGAAAAGTAGCAACCAGCACCATCTTGACTGGTCAGCAAGCTCCAATACTGGATCCACTTCTCAAAGTTGCTTCATCAACGCAGAACCCAGTCGAGAAGCTGTTAGTGCCACCAAGGTCACTCCTCCAGAGCCAGGAGTTTCCTTCAGTAAATCCCAAGCAAAGAAGTCATGTGCCAGCAGCACGTGGGGGCAGCTGTCTGTCAGCAGCAAAGAGCTTGCCATTTGCAGTGCAGTCTCATCACCCAACAACACTGGTGTGACTGCTCAGCCAAGCGGTGCCTCCGAGAGCAACGGGCTGTTGCCTATTGGTGATCAAGATGGAGGCGTGCAGCTGGAAGCTCCTGATCAGTCTGCTGGGAGTACAAAGAAGAAGTCCAGCAAAAAGGACTTGATATGTCAAACCATCCAAACTGCTGACATTGAGTGGATGAAGAGTGCTCAGAAAGCATTTGACAGCAAATGCCATGACAGCATGGAAGGAAAAAAAGAATCTTATTCGATGGACAGTGTGTTAGATGCGTCACCATCAAAACAGAATCCCACTTCTGCTAGCAGCTGTGAAAATGACACTAGCCATGTACGAATTACTATCCCAATAAAGTCTCCAACAACAGATACATCCAGCCACAAAAGGAAAAAAAGGCAGTCTACGAAATCTTCAATGGAGAAAGCTATCCAAGAGAAAAGTCTGCCTTCTGGGCTTGCTATGAGCAGTGAAGTAGCAAACAGGACTATTTCTCAGTCAGAAGGGAGTAAAAAAGATATTCGAGTCACAAAGCCAGGGAAAGTGATTGAAAATGAGTCTCCCTTAGCAGCTATTGACAGCAGTGTGCTTATTGACAGAGCTTCCCCCAACAGTGCCACCAGACTCAGAAAACCTGTAGCTGTGACATCTACTCTCCTATCCACTGATCTCCCCACAGCTAACAAACTGTCTGAGGTCCAGCACCCCAAACTCACAGCTAAACGGCGATGGACCTGCAGCAAACCTAAATCTATTCTTCGGGAGACCTCCATGACCACATCTGAGAAGATGATGGTGGAACCTCCTTCAGCCTATCCCATCACGCCATCCAGCCCTCTGTATACCAATACAGACAGTCTTACTGTGATCACACCTGTCAAGAAAAAAAGAGGACGACCAAAGAAACAGCCTTTGCTTACTGTTGAAACCATTCATGAGGGAACATCCACTAGCCCAGTGAGTCCAATCAATCGTGAATTTCCAGGAACAAAGAAAAGAAAGAGGAGACGGAATCTGGCCAAGTTGGCTCAGATGGTCCCAGGAGAGGACAAGTCCATCAGTGATCTTAAGTTTCACAAAAAGGTTGGAAAGCTTGGGGTCTTGGATAAGAAGACTATCAAGACCATTAATAAGATGAAGACCCTTAAGAGGAAGAATATTCTCAATCAGATTTTGTCCTCCTGCTCCAGCAGCATAGCTCTGAAAGCGAAAATCCAGCCACCATCTAGCGCTGGGCCAACAACCATTGATGCCAGACTAGGGAAGCAGATCAATGTCAGCAAGAGGGGGACTATCTACATTGGTAAAAAACGGGGGAGGAAGCCAAGAGCAGAACTGCAGCCTCAACCAGAAGAACCTAAGACAGCCATGAAGCACTCAAGGCCTGTTTCCAGCCAGCCAGAAAACCCAGCAGTGCCTTCCAACCTGCAGTCACTTGTGGCATCGTCACCAGCAGCTATTCATCCGCTTTCAACACAGTTAGCAGGGACTAATGGCAACCTTAGCCCTGCAAGCACTGAAACAAATTTTTCAGAGTTAAAAACTATGCCAAATCTTCAACCTATCAGTGCTCTTCCTACAAAAGCCCAGAAAGGAATGCACAGTGGAACTTGGAAGCTGTCTCCACCCAGGTTAATGGCTAATTCACCTTCCCACCTCTGTGAAATAGGTTCTCTAAAAGAAGTTACGCTGTCACCAGTGAGTGAGTCTCACAGTGAGGAAACCATTCCGAGTGACAGTGGGATAGGTACAGACAACAACAGTACTTCTGACCAGGCTGAGAAAAGCTCAGAATCCCGCCGGAGATACTCCTTTGATTTCTGCACCCTGGACAATCCAGAGGCTATCCCATCTGACACCAGCACAAAAAACAGGCATGGTCACCGGCAGAAACATCTCATTGTGGATAACTTTCTCTCTCATGAGAGCATGAAAAAGCCAAAGCACAAGAGGAAAAGGAAAAGCTTGCAAAACAGAGATGATCTCCAGTTTCTGGCAGACCTTGAGGAACTCATCAATAAATTTCAAGTGTTCAGGATTTCGCATCGTAGTTACACATTTTATCATGAAAATCCATATCCCAGCATCTTCAGGATTAATTTTGATCATTATTACCCTGTGCCATATATCCAGTATGACCCATTGCTCTATCTTCGCAGGACCTCTGACATGAAGTCTAAGAAGAAGCGTGGTAGACCTGCCAAAACCAATGACACCATGACAAAGGTGCCTTTTTTACAAGGGTTCGGTTACCCTATTCCCAGTGGGAGTTACTATGCACCCTATGGAATGCCTTACACATCAATGCCTATGATGAATCTTGGTTACTATGGTCAGTATCCAGCTCCTTTGTACCTGTCTCACACGCTCGGAGCGGCTTCCCCATTTATGAGACCTACCGTGCCCCCACCCCAATTCCATGCAAGCTCTCATATGAAGATGTCCACCACTGCCAAGCATAAAGCAAAACATGGAGTGCACCTACAAACACCTGTGGGAATGGGCCTTGGAGACATGCAGTCCTCTTTGGCTCCTCCAAAGGTTGGAGGAACAAGCCTTTCAAGTAGCCGACTTCACAAAAGGAAACACAAACATAAGCACAAGCATAAGGATGAGAGGATAGTGGGGACACATGAAGATCTGAGTGGTCTCTTTGCTAGCAAGTCCACTGGCTTCTCCAGTCACTCTATCAATGAAAGGCTAAGTGGCTCAGATAAAGATCTATCCTTGCTCAGTGAGAAAAGCAAGCATAAGGAGAAGCAAAAGCACCAGCATTGTGAAACTGGACACAAAAGCTCAAAGAGCAACTTTGAAGTGGATACGCTGTCTACCTTATCACTTTCTGATGCCCAGCAGTGGACACAGAGTAAAGATAAAAGTGATTCAAGCAATGATCCCATTGACTCTTGCACAAAGAGATACTCTGGTAATACTGAGAGTAATGCAAGGTCAGAGTCCCTGGACATGTTTGGTGAAATGAATTCCTCGAGTGAGAAACGGGATAATGATGGAAGTGGGAATAAAAGAAGAAGTTTCGAAGGGTTTGGAACTTACAGAGAAAAGGACATTCAGCCCTTCAGAATAAATAGGAAGGATAGAAGTACTTATGATTCTTCTGCCTCTTCTGGTAAGTTCTGCTTTATTTTATTTTATCTTACTGCACTTTAATTTTAATGCTGAACAGAGGGACTTGCGATTTTTCAATAATTTTATTCAAGTCATTCACTTCTCTGACTGTTTGTAATTGATTCTCATTTTCCATCTAGACTTTAGGGATACTGACAAGAAAGCTGGCCACATGTTAAGTTGAGACCTACACAAGTTTTTAGGTGGTTAGACAGCATTTATGAATATTTCTTTTCACCTTGCATATTTATTCTTGCTTGTTGCACTTCTGCCAAAAGTCCCCCCATCATGTTCTACAGCAGCAGCAATTACAAAACCTGCTGGCAAAGCAGGCAACTCTCTTACTCGGATCTAATATCTTAAGGTGATAGTTGTTGCCCAGCCTTTGGAAGTACAGCCACAGCACTGAATGGAGTTACTTTGCTCTCACCTATAAAGCGTACAAAGTTCATTTGTTGAAGGGCTGAGAAAGATGTATGGGAATTTGTGGATCAGTATTCTGTGACTGGTATGGTGTCTGATCCAGGGGAACCTAGGATGGTGAAGGCTACAGTGAATATGTAGAGACCCTTGCTACAATCATTGTGTGAATCTGTCACTTCTAATTGGTAGGTGTGATGTAAAGTAATTATCCTGAAATCAAGTGGCTGAAAGAAGGGATTGGTGTCATGGAAACAATAAACCCTGACTGGCTATGAAGAGTTTGAGGATGTATGACTAGGAAATATAAGCTAGGTTTGCAGGGAAAGAAAAAAACTCTTTTGGATACTAAGGACATCTGTTCCTCTCCCACAGAGTTGAAAAGGGGGAAAAGAATCTGAATCTTGCCTGAAAGATTGAACTGTACTTTACAATAGGGAGCAGACTTCATGATGACGGAAGCAGGTGTTTTGCTGAATTTAGCTTGAAAGCAAACTCAGTGCTCCTGCACCACCATATATTTATCACAACGTAGGTTTCATACTTGTTGGGGAAAGGGTGATCTTTACTGAAACCAGCAGTAGATGAGATTCCGATGTGCTACAGAAGAGGTTCAAAGAAACATAATTTAGCCTCAAAAACAAAACAAACAAACAACAAAAAAAGAGAATCAACAGAGAACAGAGAAGGAGAAGAGAATGTGTATAACTTGCCAATGTGAGCCTTTCCAGATTTTTATTGACTTGAATCTGATTGAGATCCAAAGACTGCTCATATTTAAGCTATTTAGACATTTCCTTTACTGAGTCAAAGATCTGGGCTGTTATGATGAAAATCAGTCTGAAATGGGAGCTTATCCCATGAAAACTCCCCCACTTGCTGTACCATACAATATCAGACCAGTTGTGACACCCAGAAATGAGAAACATGAAAATGTTGGAAAGAGACTGAATTCAAACCCAAGTTATATGAGAATTGTTATATGCCTGTCAAAGAACAAAATCATTCTCCAGCAAGCATTTTGTAAGCTATTGCAGAAAGGAAGTTGTGTTTCAGCAAACAAAAGTCTTTGGAATTTTTTATTAAGTTATTTCTATTGTCTATTGGAAGCTATTAATTTCACAGTTTGATAATAGTTGGATTTTTAGCCTCTGCCTTCTGAACAGAAGATGTCTGCTAAGCCTGTTTTTCCAGTTTAATATATTTCACTCAGGCACAGAAAAATGACAAGAAACAATTAGCATTGGTGAACCCAAATGAGTTTTCAAAGTAGGGATGTGATCCCTACCAGGCTGATTTGGAAGTAGGATTTGCTAAGAAAAAAATGCATTTCCTGTCATTTTCCTTCTGTTTATTTGACCATGAAAATGAATAAGATGGAGGTCTTGCAATAGGATCTTCATAAAATTTGCTGCTTAAACTTTTTAAACTGTTTCTCATTTACACAAAAAAAAAAAAAAAATTATTTTTAATTTTCATGATTACAACTGCACATCATTCTCCATGACCTAATCCATCAAGTCACAGATAATGACCTGGTTTCTTCATTGTTAAGCTATTATTTAGATGGAAAAATCATCAGCAGTTAGCTAAGCAAGGTCAGCTAACTAGAGCCATACCTTGCTTTGCAAGGAAAAATGCTAAAACCACGTATCTCTTCCAAGAAAGACCTGGAGCCAAGACTGCTCATTAAAACCTAGGAACATCTGTCAGCTTGTGACTGTCTAAGATCTCAATGCAGCTTTATTTTCCTCTGTGCCTTTGACCTTCGCTGGGATTCCCAACAGAGGTCCATATTTGAGTCTAGCCGTAGCTATTAACTGGTTCCCACTGAGGAGGGATTAAACTTTTCCATGATAACCTTGGCATTCTTTCTCCTAATTCACCTTGCTTTTCCCTGAGGTGAATAAGCACTGATTGACTAATCATAACAAAAAAAAAAAAAAAAAAAAAAAAAAAAGTGAAACAAGGGAGGGTACGGGGGAAATCCTATGAGTGCATACAGCTCTGTCCCAGGAGGCAGCTCCTCTGCCTGATAGTTCTTGCCATTCAGGATTTGTCATCTTTTGCTATATAAAAATAATATATAACAGAGATAAGAAGAGACATCCTGAATATTCAGATGAAAGCTGAAAATAGACTTGCATCATGATTTCAGTGTTATATTCACTACATGGGCATTTTGGCATGCTCAGTAATGACATTTGCAACTTCATAGTATGTTGCTGGAGATGAAATATGGAGCAAAATCTACCCACGCTTTGTTGAGATATCTGTGATAAGAGTGATGATTGAACTAGTTAGTACTCCTCAGCATTCAAGCACTGTAATTATCTTCAGCCCAGTGTCCTGGTTGCAGATACCACTGTAGTGTAGTTTTTCTTACTGCTATTTTGTTTAGAACAGCACCTAGCTACTCATAGGTCGTATAGCAGAAAACAATCCTGCCAGATAACCTTAAAGCTTACATATAACTTCACAATTTAGAAAGATCAGAAAAGTTGTTAGGCTTTCTTTCTGGAGAAACAGGAAATCTCTACCAGGGTGAAGGATCACAAAGGAGGAGTGTTGACTCCCTTGGCTGCCGCAAACATCCGTGATCTGCACTGGGCTGCTACTGGGTATTCAGTAAAGGGGAAATTCTAGCTTATTTTACTCATCCTGATATCTCTTGTGTTCAAAAGTGCTCTGCAAATGCATATGACAGTTTTATATATCCTCTGCCTGTTTATCCATCACTATTCCGGATATTCTCTTCATAAAAACAAGATAACTACTCCATCTTTCTTCTCATCCTCTGCCTGCAAACAGTTTCTTCTGCTGCATTTTTCAGAAATTAAAATTACATGTAATATTCCTTGTGCTAACCCAAACTTGCTGCATTATTTAAAAAGACTAATTGATAATACCTTAATGAACCCTACTTGCTTACTTAGCTGATATAGAAGATGAGACGCATGGCACTGGTCAGCTCGGTAGGAAAGGATCTAGCAGAAGGTGATTCAGATTCTGCATTGCCTACGCTGTCACTAAGGTACATCCTAACTATTTAGGTGTGTGCACGAAGCACTGACTCAGTTTTCTCTCTCCTCCTACACTCCACAGACAGAGGTGCACCTCGTGCATTTGCGAAATATTGGAGTCCCTCCAGCACTCCATGACCTGAGGCACTGTGCACAGCTGGATGGCTGATCTTTTCATCTATTCTGCATTTGCTGCTAAAGCTCCTGGTGAGGGTCCCAGGGAGAGGCCGCAGATTGATGACACAGATGGGCTGGGGAGACAGAACTGAGTTGTTTAGAAGAGGTCCTCATAGCAAACTTCTCATTGCCTAGTTACATTAGCCTGCTTCATTTTCATACATAGTGCTGAGGAGGAGACTTGTGTTCCTGATGCCATAACTGTACCTTGAAAAGAGTAGAGAGTTACTTCTATTTGATTTCCATAAGTTGGAAAAAAGAGGAAAAGCGTGTTTAACTTTCAAGATTGGATAGACAGATATGCCATTTTATCTATGCAAACTGTCTGATTATTTCCTAGTTACAATCATGGCAGCTCGGGATGTAGCTGATGGTGAAGCACAGGACAAAAGCCACTATACATAGGAATATATTTCTTCATTTCTAAGTAGTGAGTCTAATTGATGTCTTTGCTACTTTAAGCTCAGACTTTTTCTGCCTTTTTTTTTTTTTTTTTTTTTAAGCTGATGATTATACAAGGAAAGATTGTCTTGCATAGTAGACATAATGACTAAAAGATCAGCAAATAAGTACGTGAATTTCATCAGATATAGCACAGACACTACGCACAGCAAATTTACAGGAATATGAAGTTAATTATATGTAGCTATTAGCAAGGTAGCAATCATAAGTCTCTGAATGCTGGATAGTTAGCATGGCAAACATGTTTTACCAACTGATGCTTAACTTGCCTACAGTCACCTCCACCTATTCCATCCCCAAGGTCCAACAGTGCTATGAGCTCAATTTACTCAAATTTGACATTTCTTTAGCCACTATTATGTATGGTGCTGGTTAACTCTGAAGGAGTTTCACCTCCTTCACCAGTTATAGTTGGTGTGGGCATTGCACAGCAAGTACACTTTGATGAGAAGAGCAATGGTGCACACATACGTGTATGTTAAATGCATTTAGTAAATCCATGATTGTATGCTGTGTTTGCTTAAACTTGTTGTTACTATCTTAAAATTGCCCTTGCTCCTGTTAAAAAGCCTTACTTTGGATGATTAGTTCTTCCAAAGGGGAGAGCAGGAGGTTAACTGGGACAAGGGAGAAGTGATGATCAAGAAAACGAACGGGATTTGTGTAATGTTATTACAAATATAAGTAACCATGCTCTTCTGATGAGTGGCATTTATCCAGATGAGATTTTTTTCTCTGACAAAATTCCCTTTTATGGCTCAGTTTTCTGCTAGAAAGGGCCGTTTCTACACAGCATGGTATAAAGCTCTGGCCATTTTCTCCCAGAAGTCAAATGCGTTATTGTGAATTAGAACAGGACTTCCTATGAACAAAAACAAACATGGTGAAATATTGGCAAAGCCACTGTGACGAGCTGTTTGTTGTTTTCGAAGAACCAGTATCTGTTCTTCTAGATCATTATCATGAAGGCTTACTCAAAGTTTTACTACTCTCCATTAGTGAATAAACTTCTCCTTCTGAATGTGTTTGGAAGACCCAGTGAAATAAGATTAGTCAACAGCCTTATTAATCAAACTTTCATTAATAGAAAAATAATTTGCATGAATAATATTTTTATGGCACTAGATTTACAGGACTGATTCATTATTCTCTAGTGAATATATCACCTTAGGAATAGTGGAAACACTGGCTCAATATCATATTTGGTAAAAGTTTTCTTATTTGATTATCTTACAGACGTGATATGAATGCCTATAATATAGACTATATACTGACTAGGTCTTCTGTACATACTCATGGATTTGCATTTAGGTCTTGGAACAAGGGAGGAGAAGAGACAAATAAGTGAATGAAAAAAAAAAATTGTCTACTATCAATTTGAAGTCACCTTGCTTTCTTTAGTAACATTTGTCTCAATGGGATCTGAGTGTCACATAGCAATGTGTGTACAGGTGCACATGTAGGCTGATGTGTGAACTGGATTTTGGAGACCCACCTCAGGTAATATAATCTTCTCATGTGATTCCAGAAAATGTCTAAACAAAGTAAACAACATAGTCTGTTTGGGAAAGGGGAGTAAAAGCTGTTTTCAGTTGTGGAGAGCTGTGCTGAGGTCAGATACAAACTGGTGCCCAGCAAGTGTGATGCAGGACAAGTAGCAGTACTTGAAGTGGATGGGAGAAGATCCAGACATGAGCTTCGCTTGCCAGGATGTATAGAGCATTAGTCATGCTCTCTTTTCCCAGCTCTGGCATGGTATCCTCTGATACATTATGCTCCTACATATCTTTAAGCAGCCACAACTGTTTTTAACCTCCAATGTCACTGGGGGGATTGTCTTCCCTGCTGTGTTCTGTGGTGAGGGACAGGCACTGTACAGTTACAGGGTATTTATGCCATCTGGCTGGTAAAACTCAGCATCAGATCTTTGCAAAATTCCATTATTTGTAAATACAATTGCATTCGTAAAAGCATCATTTTGGGCCCCTGGATGTTTATATGTACAACTGTACATATATGTACAGCTTATATGTACAACTGAGACTACTGAAATGGCCTCCAAAAGTGCCTTAGGATAAATGTCCTTCTTGCTGTTTTCAACTAAGTCTTCTGCCAGTCTTGGAAAAGCCAAAAAAAAAAAAAAAAAAAAAGCCAGAAAAGCCAAAACTGGTCTAGCTGTTGCTCCATCCTGTCCATGGTAATTCCTGGAGGAATGGACTGCTGAGGAAAGGCAAGACTAATGGGGAAAACAAGTCAAAGGTTTCCTTGAAAGTATTTTGATGGGAAATTTGAAATACACTTATTTTATTGCCTCCATTATTTGCACCAAGCAAGTAGAGAAGAAACGAAGAAGCTGGAGTGGGAGAGAGAGCTGGAGTGTTTACCACCCAACCAATATTTTATTTCCTCTCTTAATGATTGTATGTTTATTGCACTGCCCGAGGTTCAGTACAAAGTCTTTTGGACTAGTGACGAATTAATCAGATTAAACACTGTGACCCCTTTGCTTTCTGGGAGTGTTACAAGCTTCCCAGCACCCTGCCTAGTTTCTGCCTCTTACTTTGCTTTCTGCCCAACAATCAAGCAGTTCTTCCTTTACAACTTGGCGGCTCCCAGCTGTTTATCTTCACTCTTTCTGGGCAATGCCAGAATGTCTTGTTTGAAGTTTTTATTTAGACCACTGCTGGTTTATAGAATTGTGCGGATTCCACGTTGGGTGTGCAGCAGCTTCACGTCAGACACAATTGGCTTCTGCTGGGCTCTTGGCTTTAAAAGGCAATAAAGAATCACAGCCTGATTCACTTCTCAGCCCCACATAAATCAAGTATCTCTCCATTGAAGTCAGCAACATTGACTTCAACCTTATAGAAGAGAAGTTCCTGTTGAGGTGAAATGAAGGTGTGGGGGTGGGAAGAGTCCATTGGTGAACAGAGACCGTGCACCAGATCTCTGTGTGCCCAGTGCCTCAAGAGCTGACAAAGCCAACCTGAGTTCAATATTTGTAGAGAAGATTTCATTATCTCGGAGGGAGAAGAATGGTTACTGTATTGCCAGTGGCTGAGTTGCAGTTTTAAGAAAACTAGAAAGAAAAATGTGTTATAGCTCCAGATTGTACCCAGTATAAAATCATATTTTTTCCTATTTGAATGCACTGATAAGCCAAGAGCAGGACAACAGATCTGGTCAGATACAAGCAGGGAGTGAAATGAAGCAATGGCTGTATTTTCCCTGTTCACCTGCCTGTCATTGGGACTCAAATCTGGGCACAGGAAGAGTTGAGTTCCAGACATCTGCCAGTGAGTTGGATCATAATGCACTCAGGGCAATACGTATCCCGTCTAACTCAATTGAAAATTTGAGAACTGGGCTCTCTGACCTCCTGAGCATACTCTGCTCTGGCTTTTCTATTCCCACTGCCTACCAAGAACATTATGTTAATGTGCTACAGCAAAGGAAAGCCAGAAGAACTTTGCTCTAGTTGCCCCTACCTACTGGACTAATGATGCTGAATAAGAAAATGAGTAAGAATGCTACATTTTAAGATTCTACCAAGAGGAATGTCCAAATAATTCCCCTGTAGGTCAAGGGCTGAGAAGAGGGATGAGAGAGGAAAATTTTGACTGTCCGTGTTTATAATGATAGGCAGTGATTTTTCACTGAAGATATGAACATGGGTAGGACCATTCATGGGCTTTTGCAGCAGCAGTGAGCTTGACTGAGTTTTGTCATGGGGCAGTGCAGATTTTAGAAGGCTTCAGGAGTGTGTGCAATGTAGAGCTAACTGTCAAGCAAGGGCAGGACTGGATGGCATGAAGGGTTTTGCTAATGAGCTATCAAGCTGTAGGTCACTGGTTGAAATTTAATCTGTAAGAACAGTGACAGAAAATCAAATAGAAGTGCTGACGTCAGAGTGATGCTGCATCAGCAGTGAAAGTGTTGCTGGAGCCTTGTGTAGCTCACATAGGCAACTTAGACAAATGGGGAGCAAACTGGATAGTTTTCTGAGCTGATAGCAATTGCAAGGTATATTGCAGCCAAGTTGTATCATATCTATGAGTACCTTGCTGGTCTTACTGCAGAGTGATACCTACATATCTGATTACGGAATCTGACCCAAATATGCTGCTATGTAGTGCTAAAAACAGAGTAGTGGAGATATCTATGTAAGTTTTGCTTAGTGGTGTCATAGCATGCAAATCAGCAGTGCAATGAGGAGATGCACACAGCAATCTGCAATTCTGGTGATGGAGATATTTGTCATTAGGTTGCATTTTAGGGCCAGCTGTGATGGAAATATTTTGCCATTCCTGTACTGCTTGGCATTCTAAGATGACTTTGTTGTTTCATCACAGTTTTCTCAGGGGTGGGGAGAGGCCATGTTACCAAGACATTTATTCTATTCATGGCTACCAAAGGGAAGGCTAGGGACCAAAGAGACAAGCGGCACTAGCTGCCCTAGATGCCTTCAGCAGTGATAGCAGTACTGCATGCAGGACTAAACACATTTTGCCAGTTGGGCTTCTGTTGATGCTCCTCATTCTGGGCAAAAGGAGATTCTAATTGCCCATGCTGTCAACTGAACCATGAATGTAGCTCTTAAATGAACTCTTTCTCTGCCTGAAAGCTTTCTCTGGCTTCCACCCCACTGATGTGTTTGTTGCCCTTTTCACTGATTTTTAGGAGCCATTTGGTGGTCCTTCTTCTACTCAAAGCAGCTTGTCTGAGGATACAAGGTCGCTCCAGATGGAACAGGACTGCCATTTCAGCTCTATGCCTTTGGCCTTCCTTGCCTCAAGTGTAGGCAGAGAAAGGAGCAACAGTCAGCATTGTTTTCTGTGCCAGCTATGATTAGTTGGCATAAGATCACTTGAATAAGTTGACACACACTTTGAGTTGCTTGGTTTGCTTTAAAAAGAAAGGAAAAATTCCCAAGCCTACTCCAGGATCTCTTTGCTGAAGTTCATTCTTCACCACTAAAAGCTTGGGCTTATCCCAGGACTGGGACATGCTCAGTTGCAGAATATTTCTCATTCTAATATTTATTTATTTTCTGTTAGGAAAAAAATACATATGCTAGGAGAGCAAGAAATTTTTTAAAAATAGTGAAACTCCAAATTCATGCAGATTTCCTGTTTTGCTTCTTAACAAAACCTCAAAACCACTTTGAACAAGTTTCCTACCTCAGCTGAGGGTGGAGTTGTGTACGCCCCACACGTGGCCTCAAGAAGTGCACCCAAGGACAATAGCACATCTCCTTTGGCACAGCAGGGCCAAAGTTACTGCTAGCAAAGCTGTCAATACGTGCGCCTGTGCATGACTGCCCAAAAGCACTTCTGACTCAGCCAAGTACATTGGAAAAATTTAACTTTACTATTTCCAGCAGAACAGTCTGAGTGGTAGAGATGTGGCAGAAAAGGAACTGGAGGCATTTTATAACAGATACCTTTCTGAGATGCTAGGAAGATATTGGCTGACACTATGCTGGGCAGTCTGTTGCAATTTCATTGATTTGATCTGGTGAGGCAGCTTCTTGGTGAATAACAAGAACTGAGAAATCTATTGCACTAAAATTAATGGTTGTTGCCTGATCTGTTAAATGGATTCACTGCAATCTGAAGCAATGCATGCATTTTGCAAAACCAGCATTCTTTGGCTCCTGCAGTGCATCATGACATTACTTCAGGCAGTAAGGAAGATTGTATGTGTGATATGGTGTGCTGCGGTGGATAGTAAAGTAGCTAGATGCTTGCAAACTCTGGATAGAGTTATGGCATTTGGGTGTGTAATGCTAAGTAACAATAAGCAGTGCTTAACATTTCCTCCCACACTAGAAGCATACCCATTAAAAGTTTAGCCAAGTTAGCTCTGCATGTTCTTGCAAAAAAAGGGCAACTACTAAAACACTAATAGGATCTACTCTTATGTGGGTAGAGAAGGATGCATTAACCCAAATTCTTCTATACTGCTACTTGGGAAAGAGTCTTGCTGAGATTAAAGAAACCCCTTGAAGGTAAAAATGATAATAAATCAGGCTCAAACTCAGATTAAGGACTTCTGAGTTTTTTCTTGGTTCTGCTTCTGAGATGCTGCCTAGTCTGAACAAGTCAGTGAACGTGATTTAAACCATCCATGAGTCAACTGGAGTCTGCACATAAGTGAATTGGATGTATCTAAGTCCCAGGGAATGGCTCCATCCTTTTCATCTCAAGTAGCACTTACCTTCCAGAGAAACCAAGCAAGTATATGAATCTGTACAGTACATGTTAGATTTAAGAGTAACTTAAGAACGTAAGCATATGGTTTCACATGTGCTCAGTGACTGAAAACTCAAAGCAGTTAGGTGTACAGCACCTAGCAAACACTAATATTTTTTTTTTGAGGTGCTGAAAAGGGACAACTTCACAGACTTAAAGTCTGATCAAAACCATTGTTTTTAGGTTATATTAAGCTAGCATGAAACACCTCAGCAAGTGAAAATCAGGGCATATTTTTGCTGGTTTTGTGGGCCAAATCAGGAAGAGAGACTATCTCTGAACTTCTTGTTACAAGAAGGCTGATGCTGACACAGCCGAGGGCTGTCAGTGTCTCTTGTAGATAGACCAAAGTATGCTGCCCAGTCCTTGATCCTCATTTTCACTAGGCAGTGTCTCCATACTATGCCTGGTGCAGAACCTGGAGCATGCTGCCCTTTTGGTCATGCCCATTTTTCCTCTGGGATAGAACAAATGACTCTGTAATGTCTCTAGCTAACAAGTGCAGAGTGTGGAGGATATGGATACCAGGATGCAGGAGAGAGAATGGAAAAACTGGCAGTGTGGAAGCATCTGGGCACTTGTAACTGCCAGATAAGCCTTGAACACAAGGGACCTCCTGTTCCCTGGTCTGTTTCCATGTCTTTCCATGACAGAGCTCTAAAAAGCTGATGATCAAAAGGCTTCCCCTTCCACTGGGATGACACAGTCTAGCATTTACATCTTATGTTTCTGGTTGTTGAGAAATAAAGCTTCAGGAGGAGGAGTCAGCACTGTTTCCCCAGTCTCACCTGTAGCCTGCTATTGTCCCAGGAAGTGGAAATACTGGGATCGTACTGTTTGGGCTGGACAGCCTACTTCTTGTTTTCTAGTGTCTGTATTATTTTTTAAACCACCACTATCTTGTGCTTCCTCTTCCCACTTATCCCTCAACACAGGTGCTTGCCCTTCAAAGGGGAATTTACATTTGGAATCCCATGTAGACAGGAGAGCGCTTAACTGGCCACAGTGCCAAGAATAATATTTCCTAGTGCCTACACCTGAGTAGCTGTGTGCAACCACACTAAATCATCCCATGGAGGCACCACAGCTCACCGTTGTCAGTGGAGAGACATGTGAACTTTGCTGCTTCAGATGCTGCAAATGTCTTTGCATTGCTTATGCAGTTTGCGTAGGCACATGCATTAAGTGATCTGAATCATTCTGCTGGAGCCAAGCACCTATTCTTCTACAGATGTTGCAACATATAAATTGAGTGCCTAAAGCAAGCACTCTCAATCTAACCTCCAGGGTCTCCACATTTACCTACATATATAATGGTATAATAGACCTTGCCTACCTCAAAGGGCTGTTGCAAGCTTTTAATTAATTAATACTGGCAAAGCTTTGAAATGATGGAAGTGAAATGAGATCTATAAATTGAGTGTATTACTATGACTATAAGGCACTTCTGCTTTACTTTCACATCATACCTGGGTAGAGAGCAGTGCAGATACATTCTCTGAAGCCTTGTGAATTACAAAGAAGCCTATTTAAAATGTGGAGAGTATTGAGATATTTACAGTTGTTAAAATGTTCCGTGGAAGAGATATTGCTTTTCACTCCAAGAGTGCAGCTCTTTTTTTTTATTATTATTTTTTTAATCCTGTTTCCCAGTGTTGACCTGTGTATTTCTGGACTCCAGAGTTCGTGCTCAGTGTTAAAGAGAGATGTGCCAGAAGGTAGTTAGAGATGTGAGAGTCCTACTAGGATTTGTAGAAGACCTAATTACTCCCCAGTGACAGTTCTGGCTAGCACTGGTGCTCATCCTGAGCACTGTGGTCCCTCAAGTAGCTTTTGGTCATCCATTTTCCTAGCATTATTGATGTTAATTATAGCCATGCAGTTTCAGTGGTGGGCAAGATTCCCAAGAGAAGCTGGTATTGCTGAAGTCCTTCTGTGTGCCTAGCATCAGATTAGCGCACAAAACTCTTTGGACTAAGTCCCTTGATAGGTCACACCATTTCATCAAAATTACAAAATACCTCATTAGATTTCAAGTCAGATTTAATTTTCTCTATATTTAAATTCTTAATGAAGAATGCTATAATCTTACTACTCACTAAGATCTTTGTGTGCATTTGCAGGTGAAACGGGCTAAGTCAGGAGAAAGGGGAAACATTTCCTGCTAAATGAGATAAAACTGGGTGATATCTCTAAACACTCAAGGGATACTGATGTCCAACTAGCTATAAAAAAGTGAGGTCTCAAGGGGAGGAGGCTGTATGGCCATGCATGTGGGTCATGAGATCTTGTCATCAGGTCTACTGGACCAGGAGCAGTTTTCTTATACTTGACAGTATAGTGTAGTACTGTCAGCTGATGTTGCTCCTGACGTGCAGGAGAGATCTTGCCTTGCCATCTTCCCCTCACTGCATTGTCTTTGTAATCTTTAGTCAGCTAAACTGGACCAAACTAACAACCCTTGGCTATGGACAAAAGAACACTAATTTTTCCAAGCCATTGCTGTAATTAGAAAATATAATAATTTTTGTTATTATCATCCCCTCAACATACCCTCATCAGAGGTAGAATTTACTGTTTCTCCTAAGAGAAATTGGTAACTGGGGAATAGGAAGTGCTCTGAAAGCCAAGTAAAATTTTACCAGCGTGAACTCTCTGGTGGTCAGCAGTATCTCATATAAACTAGGCTTTTTGAGTCAAGTTCAGACAGAAGTGAATCTCACAAGTTCGCCTCCCTCAGTGAGAACTGACAAGACAGAGGAATTTGTGTTCGCTTCATGTAAGTTACTGGGTGTTAAATACTTTACCTAACTTGTACATGGTTCTTCTCAGCAGTAAATCTCAGACTGGTTTTACAAGAGAGGTCAATATCTTTATCCTCATTTTATGGGCAGATAAACAAAGGTGCAGGAAGGTCTAATGCCAGAAGGTCAGCATCAAAGAGAGAAGCAGCTAATTGCACCAGATTTTAATGCATCATTGTGCACAAGTGTCAGTAATTCTTACTGCAGTGTCAACCACAAAGTTATACAGAGTTACCAAAGACAGAAATAGAGCAGTCCTGACCTTCTCTCTGCAGACAAGCATTGTCTCTCCAGAGACTTTTTCTCCAGCAGTGGTAAGTGACTAAAGAAGAGCAGGTGCCATTTCTCCCCCTCAGTGATCATGCCCAGGGGCAATAGAAGTCATTTTTAGGATATGATTTCCCTAGTATTTACATCAAACTAGTAGCAGTGCTTATTTTAACTCAACTGTCAAGACACTTTATTTTTATTATGCAGATAGTATCATTTTTTAATACTTTCCTTGTTTTAAACAAGCAAAGATATTTGAATGGGAGCATGAAACTCACTGGAGGAGTTATTGCTGTCTCACAAATATATATTGATAGCCTAAGAAAGTAATGGTGCTCTCTTTCCCATGACTAGAAGTGCTCCAAATCTCTAAAGCAACCCTAATATTTTACTTTAAAAGGCAAAATCACAAGCTGGGTTACCTTTCAGTAAGAATATTGTACATTTCCCAGCTCTTATGAGGGTTCATAAGGGAGTCCTAATTCATCCAAATGACATTGTTCTCTTGATGACTATGACACTCTTATAAGAAAATTTGCCAGTGGGGCATAATCTTAGTTTAAGAGATCCTAGGAAATAATACAAAATTGAATATGTGGGAGAAAAAATAAGGAGGAACAAGATGTTTTAAAAAATACTGTTTGTGAAATAACACGCAAATAAGAAAATTCCTGTTGCCATGAAAACTAATCAACCACATGTATTTCTGTAAGCACGTGTCAGCCTGATGTACTACACTTCTGTGATTTATTCAATTACTGTATTTCATAAGGACATAGCAATTGCTATGTTCTATCCATCTCATCTTGTATCCCATCTGAGAAACATGGAAAAGAAGGCATGTAGAAGATAGTGTCACACTGCATCTACGCAAATCCTTCTCCTTCCCCCTGCTTAACAGGTTCACTCTTGGTGCTTTTATATTCCTTCCTTTTCTCTAATGGTGCAGAATTAAATGTTCTTACCAACTACACTTCAGAAGCTTTCTTTTTATATTTTTAACTTTACAATATTTCAGATAAATCCTGACACAGGAAGTGAAAGTTGAAATAAGACTAATGTATTAGGGATAAAAACATTAAAGATGAAAGCCCTCATGGAAACCAACCTAAGAGTAATGGCGGTGAATCATAAAACATTAGGCTCTAGTAGATAGAATTGTGGGCAGGGCTAAGAAAGATTACAGAAAGGACGTATCCTGATCTATATCAGGTAGAAACTAGGAAAAAGTGCCATCTCACTGCCTGAATATTTCCAGGGGACATTAATTTTATATAAAAAGATGTGGTCTTATTAATGTGCAACTACCTTTAAGGAGGAGATGGACAGATGGGCAGTAGAGTTCTGAAAACCCACACAAATTATGGAGAGTTGAAAAGTGTGATTACCATTACAACAGGTACCTGTAATTGCCCTAAATGTAGTTTCCTGTTTCTGAAATCTCTCTTGTTGTAGCTAGGATTATAGAAGATATTTAAAAGGTGAGTTTAAGGAAATAGATTTTTCAGATCAACTACCAAGAAACCTAGAAGAACTAACAATGTGCAACATATGAGTACTTTTTTTCAGTAATAAGTGTTATTTTTCAGTCTGCAGAATGACATTGTTTCATCCTTTGGGCTTTCTTGCACTCCTTTTTTTGTTTTGTTTTGTTTTGCTTTTGTTTGGCAGGGCTCTTTTATTGCACAATGTATTTATTGCACAATATATTTATGATGTATTTATTTTGACTTTTAATTTGCAGTGTTAAAATAGGCCTTTGGTGGCTGGGAGAAGTCATGACAATAAAAAAGAGCCTTCTCTGAAATAAATAAATAAATAAATAAATCAAATTTTAACCATAGTATCTGGCCAAATTTTGAGTGATTTCCTGGGGATCTATCGTGAATATCTGGGTCATCTACCAGAGACATTCACTGAAAGGTTTCTGCTATCTTTAGAGGGCTGAAGAAATGATACTGGAAAATAAAGTGATGCAACTTTGTTACAATAAATATAAAGGATCAAATCTTCATCTTCTTAAATATTTTCATTCTTCATACTTACGTAGATCAATACTCTTTTCCCTTATCTGTACTACAAAGTATACCATCAGGCACAAAAGAATGGACTAGTAACTTTTCATTTTCACTGCTTGGTTTTCGCTTACGAGTTGATTTTGACCCTGAAGCCATACCACTTTCTTTTAGTGTGCATTTCTTTACAAAAATGCTTTAGTTTCCCTTGAACTACTAAATCTGTTGAGTTTAAAAGAAAAAAAGCAAGGGATATCTGCATGTACCAGCACCATTTTTCATTCAAATTTTTTGATGTCACAAAAGCAATGCGTATCCACAGAACTTTACACAACCTAATTAATGATCAGTTGACAGTGTTCCTCTAATTGTCTTCAACTGGAAGCAAAAATGCTATCTGTGAGCCAAAGCTGATGAACACTGTTGGTTGATTAATTCTCCTTAAAAAAAAAAAAAAAAAGAGGAGCCAAGAGAAAGCCACAACAGCTCTGAACTTTTTCAAGGACTGCCTATGCTTTAGGGGAATTTTGATTTTTCCTGCTGTTTTGTTTGTTTTAAAAAAATGGTGATGTCTAATCTTCAGGAACGTACCTCATCATCCAACCCACAAACTGTTGGCAAAATAATAAACCTACACAGAGTGTACTGTTAGATTCTTTTTTTATTATGATTTTTCATTTTTTTTATTTCTTCCTTTCAGAGGTATAAATCACAGCTTTTTGCTTTTGCAAATTATAGGCTTTGCACTGGATAGTTGGCACTCCTTCTTCTGGCCAAATGTTCCATGCTTCTTCCAAAGAAATTATGGACACTGAGTTGGCTATAATTTGTCTTTGAAATCTTATGCAAAACCTCAGTCTTAATAGGCCTCCAAGAAAAAAAAAAAAAAAATAATAAAATAAAATAAAAAAGTTTATTAAGTTGTAATTTAACTCTTTTCTGTGTGAAATTGTTGATTTTAAATCTGTTTAAGACTTTCCTTTTGTTTGTTTTTTTGTTTGTTTTTGTCTTTTTTTTTTATTGCTTTTTATTTCTGCTCTATGTGTGACACCATCTTGTCATATAGGTCAAAGAAATAGTATACTTCTACATATACTTCAGTATACTTCCACATATCTTAAAATGGCTAAAAAAGATTACTGAAAGTAAAATACTTTTGCTAGTTGTTTGTAAGCTTCAAGTAAGCATCACATTTCCAATTATATTTCCAGAAATCGTCTCTGCTGTGTTTGCTTTTGTGTCTTTACAGTGTGGTTGTCAAACAATGCTATCGTTGCAGCTTTTGCTGCTAAGCTGACTATTTCCTAGTAATGTGGAAATAGGAATGCACCACCTCCCACATTCTCACTCTGAAGCACTTGCTGGTTTTATCTGTCATATATCATTTACAGTTTTGATCATCTAAACATTCAGCAAGGAATAAATGAAAGTTATTGGTGTGTAAAACATTGTAGATCTTGTGTTAAACTTGGACTCCCTCTAGTATCCTTGTACTGCTCTCTTCTGCAACATTTCCTTACTATTGATGTGATGCCATCTTTGGTACTCTAACAAAGGTCTGTATAAATGTTTGGAAGCCAGAACAGATGTTTTTGGGCAGCTTTCATACAGTTTGCCAATTTCAGGCATAAAACAAGCTCCTGACCACTTTTGGTTATTATAAATTGTATTATTTTTTTCAAAGAAAGAGTAAGCATGTTGGGTCCGATGACTTCCTGTCTTCTGGGATTCTACCACATGCCTTTTTTTACTATACCATAATGTTTCTCAAGTTTGCTTTTGTTTCATTCTCATAATTGGCTTTGTATATCCACTGACTGATCTGATTTTCCTATCGAGTCAGGGCTGTTCACTCCAGATTTTCACTGGTGTAACTGAGAGGAAAATTTGGTCCGTATGCTCTGTAATGAGATATATCATCACTGTCAATATTTGTCTTCTTCTCATCACTTCTCTGCCATATGGCAACTTAACAGGAAAGAGCTGAACTGCATATGTTCTTAGTAAGATTTCTTCTTTCCCTTGCAAAATCGAGGTTAGTTTTAATACCATTCAGATTTAAAAAATGGAGGAAGCCATTAATCCCTTAGCATGGGATTTTTGCCTGACTTTGGCCATCCAAATGCTAGGCAGCCAGTTGAAACCAGTCTTCTGGACTCCTGCTATAGTCACACTTGATCCATCACCTCATAAGATAAGAGTCAGGGGAGACTTTTTCCTTGCAAACATGAGTGTAAATCTCCTATGTACCTGCTGATCTTAATGGTGTTGAATCAATGAATTAAGCTGCAGACTGAGAGGCAACATCTGTACCAGTGTATTGAATGTGGATAGGAGATGATTTTCATTAGCTGTTGATATCCTCTGCCAGGACATCTTGGCCTGTACAAGGTAGACTTTCCTCAAATAACACCTAAGTGTAACTGATTGGACATCATGAGCCAGACACTGTTTACAGCTAGCAACACACACGTAAGGCTACCCTGGTTTGAGTAGGAAATTTTGCACTAGCAAAAGAGGTCATGATATCTGCTTGCTTTCAAGGCCAAAAAATAGGTGCTGGCCCATTTAATTTCTGGTATATACACAGTGAAAAGATACAAGCAGTGTATAAAACAGTCTAAGAGAATGAATCATAGAATCATAAAATCACAAGGTTGGAAATGACCTATAAGATCATCCAGTCCAACCGTCTCCTCATCACCATCGCCACCACAAGCACTAAACCACATCATGCAGCACATCATCCAGATGCCTCTTGAACACTGCCAGGGATGGCGACTCCACCACCTCTCTGGGCAGGCCATTCCAGTGCCTGACCACTCTCTGAGAGAAAAAGTTCTTTCTTATGTCTAATATAAACCTCCTCTGGTACAACGTGCGGCCATTTCCCCGTGTCCTGCTCGTTTCCTGGGAGAAGAGGCCAAATCCCTCTTCACCACAACCTCCCTTCAGGAGGTTGTAGAGTGCAGTGAGGTCTCCCCTGAGCTTCCTCTTCTCCAGACTGAACAATCCCAGCTCCCTCAGCTGCTCCTCATAAGACTTGTGCTCCAGACCCCTCACCAGTTTCATTGCCCTTCTCTGGACACACTCCAGAACCTCAACATACTTTCCTGTAGTGAGGAGCCCAAAACTGAACACAATATTCGAGGTGCAGCCTCACCAGTGCTGAGTAGAGGAGGATGATCACCTCCCTGCTCCTGCTGGCCACACCATTTCTAATGCAGGCCAGGAAGCAGCTGGCCCTGTTGGCCACCTGGGCACACTGTCGGCTCATGTTCAGCCGAGCATCAACCAACACCCCCAGGTCCTTCTCTTCTTCACAGTCATCCAGCTACTCGTCCCCAAGCCTGTAATGCTACATGGGGTTGTTGTGCCCAAAGTGCAGAACCCGGCACTTGGCCTTGTTGAACATCATCCCATTCACCTCAGCCCAACAGTCCAGCCTGTCTAAATCCTTCTGAAGGGCCTCTCTACCCTCAGGCAGATCGACACCACCTCCCAGCTTGGTGTCATCTGCAAACTTACTGAGGGTATGAATGATGAATTTGAGAGTGTTTGCCTGCAAATGGGACTTGGGCAAACGTTGCAACCAGCAGGACAACAGCTCCTGTTAGTGGAGGTTATTGTTTGTTTATTTGTTTTTATCAAGCAAGTATAAGATGTGTTGATGGGAGACTGATGAATGTACACAGAAAACAGAATTTGTAAACAGTGATTTCCAGGACCCACTATATGTGTTTTCTTAAACCTCTCATGCTACAGATGCCTCTTGAAACCTTCATTAAGAACAGAAAGGTTTTCAGTAGTAATCAATGTAGATTCACTGAAAGGAAATCATGTTTGACCAATTTGGCAGCCTTCTATGATGTCATAACAAGATGAGTAGATGAGGTGAGACCAGTGGATGCTATATGCAGCTAGAGTTCAGCAAGGCTTTTGACACTGCCATAGCATCCTTGTGGGTAAGTTTAGGAAGTTTGGAATACACAAATGGACAGTGAGGTGGATTGACAACTGGTTGACTGGGAGAGCTGAGAGAGTTGTAATCAGCAGTACAGAGTCTAGTTGAAGGAATGTGATGACAGGTTTCCCCAGGGGTCAGTACTGCATCTTATCTTGTTTTAACATCATCAGTGACCTAGATGATGAAATAGAGAACACCCTCAGCAATCTTGATAAATATCTAATGGGCAAGAGTCAAGTAGATGGGAAGATCCATCTGAACATAGAGTCATAGAATCACAAGGTTGGAAACGACCTATAAGATCATCTAGTTCAACCGTTTCTTCATCATCATTGCCACCACAAGCACTAGGAAACCTTTTTTACTTTGGGGGTAACAAAGTACTAGAACAGGCTCTGTCAGAGCCTGTTATGGAGAGGTTTATGGAGTTTTGTCTGGTGATATTCAGAACACACCCGGATGCTTTTCTGCTCTATGAAAATTGCATTGTGAGGGGGATGGATTTGATGATCTCCAAAGGTTCCTCCTTCTACAATTATGTGATTCTGTGAAAATAGTCTCTGTGTAGTTCATACTCAGCTAGATGCCCCATATCACAGCATTTCTGCAGAGTTTCTGAGCTCTGTTTGCTGGATTTTATTATTTGGGAGAAGCCTGCATTAGAAATAGCCACCTTTCACCACAATGTGCCCATATCCAGCAACATGCTGTGCAGAGTGTTTCAGCCACTTTTAACCACCACAATGGGGCCCAGGGACCATGGGATAAATTTGAATGAATAACCCTATTTCTAAGTTGTTTCCAGGGAGTGTGTGGGTGTTACAGATGTTTAACTGCCAGGCTATTCATTTTTTCTACACTAATATTTTCCATGCTAGCTGACTGACCAGTCTCCCTGATGTGTCTCTTCAATTTTCTTATTAAATACAAAAATAATGAATATTATGTATGAGCCTAGAAAGCTCCTCATCTTCCAGATTGGATCATGGTGCCAAGTGTCTGGCTGGCATAATTTCCAGTAGTCTGCAAACAACATCTGCATGAGCATGTTGGTAGCTGCCATGATTTGCTAAACAGAGCTGATTACAACAGTTTTGCTAGAGGGAGACTTTGCAGTGTGTGGGACAGACAGCGATGCCATACTTTCCCTGGGAAAAGCCAGGGGCATGTCATTTGTAAGAATGACTGGAGAGATATCTATCTCTCCCCAGCTCAGGCTTTCTCTAATCCTAGATGTGATTAACTGTGCATCTCCACCAAAAGAATCGCTGCTGAGATGAGCTCAGAAAAATGAGTGCTTTGGAGCCACTGACCAACCCCAGCAGTTGGCTGTGAAGGTGATCTGGAGAGGTTTTGTATGCTGGAGAGGTGGGAGAATTTGTGAGGATGTGTAAGAGACTCAGATCCCTGATTGACAGCACATCTCACTGCTGCTGGCATGTTCTTTAACATCTCTGCTCATGGAAAAAAGGGCTAAAAGATGCTTCTCCACCCTAGGAAGCCTGATGTGAAGCTGCTTGAGAGGGCAGGACAGGCAGCAGGCTAGACCCCAGAACTATTTGCTCTCAAGAAAGATCATGTCACTGTCTGGGAAGAATAACTTGGGTTTCAGAGCTGAAAAGGAGTGTTGTATTTTATTTCTTTCACTTTTAGGGCAATTATATTATATATATTCTGTCAACCACTTCAGCAGAAGCTAGATCTGCTTTTTCTGTCTATTACACAAATTAGTGCAATTGTTTTCAATCATTATTTCAAGTACCACCATTTTTCTGTAAAAAATCTGAATTTTGACATTTCTCAAGCTTAAGAGTTTCAACACTTTCTTAAATTAATTTTTTCAATACCATATGACATTTTTGTCACAAATAGAGTATGGCAGAGGGTAAGCTACTTCTGGACAGGTACTAGGAATATCCTTGTTTGCTGTATTAACCTTGGGCTGAGGATAGGCTCTTGTTTGATATCTGAAACTCTCCAAAGAAAACAGACAGCAACCTCTAAATAAGTAAACCACACATGCAAAAATGATTCTGAAATATTATGTGCCAGGTCAAATGTTAGTTGGGTTAATTCAGGTATTTAAAGTAATCCTTCTAACCCCCCTCCCACCTCCCCCTTAAATATTGCATCACTTAGGTAAGTTGTGACAGCTCATTCACTGCCAGGAAAAGCCTGCATTATCCTCAAGGATGAATTCACGACTTCAGGAAGCTTCCAAGTAAATGAAAAAAAGAAACAACAGGCAGTGGCTTAGTGGCTTAAGCCATATGCCTCAGATCTGTCTAGCCATAGTTTAAAATTCCAACAGGAGCATTACCAAGCTAATGTAGATCTATTGAGCATTTGGCCATTTACTACAGATAGAACAAATCCTTGGAATTAAATGCTAAAAAATTAGATCCTTTGGACTTTTATTGGCTATTAAAAATTGCAGGGTATTTTCATAAGGGAAAGAGTTTATTAATCTTGTCCTCTTACTCCTTTCCTTCTACAAATACACTTTCAGTTCCTTATGGCAAAGTGAAGATAGAAAAGAATGAAAGAATGAAACTTTCTAGTGATGTACTGTATCTTACGAGAGCTGTAATACTGCACCGGGGTGTCTGCAACCAGCCCAGCTATGATTTGTAAGAAGGGGGAGAGGAGTGTTGCAGAGATACAGGGCAGATGTGTGAGAACAAATATTTGCACTCCTACACTGTGTTTTCATTATGAGTCTTAGCCCATAATAAGGAGGGCTGGTCATAGATCAAAACTTCTGTCAACTAAGTATAAAACAAAAGATAGGCAGAGTTTAAAGGCAGGTGCTGGAGCAGTGATATATTGGGCAGGTAGGTAGGAAGATGAGTGATCTGAACAAAGCTGTTGCTTCTAAGAAAAAGGGGAGTTTAAAGGAAGACTGTGGACAATTAGAGAAAACCTCATCAACATGCAAAAATGCCATGAGAAATAGTGTCAAAGCATTTAATTTGAGAAAGATAAAGAGAGCCAATGGAAAATTGGACTTCTAATCCACAGGGCTTGGTAAATTAGAGAGAGCAGCCACAATTTAGACAGTGAATGGCATGTGTTATATGGGATATGTGAGGTTTTCAAACATAAAGAGAGTTGCTGGGATTCAGTTCCAGACTGAGACACTCAAATGTGGGCAAAAGGTGAGAAAGAAAAGTGGGAGGAATGCAGAAGAAATACATCATGAAAATGAAGGTATGGCGCAGTGTAGATGTTCCATTTCTTAAGGAATACTGATCATGATTGGGTGCCTGATAGTATGCATTCACACACAAATCACTTGGCATGATAAAAAGATACTGAGTGAAATTCAATCCTTATACTTAAAATCAGAACATCTCTGTATTATGATTTATTGATGTTCTGTACTTTCATTTGTCATCGGTAGACCTTCAGCATTTCCAACATCCGTGACTCAGTGCTGCTGATGCTGGAAAGTAGGCTCTGGTCCAGCCTTGAGTTCTTCAATATCCTTCTATGAAACACTGGCAAGATTCAGAGATACTAAGTGGCTTTCCCAAACGAGGATTATATCTAGCAATAGGAGCCAGATCTTCTAGTACACCATTATTTACCAATCAGCTGATAACATTCTTGTGGCTTTGTTTAAATGATCAGTTATTTTGAAACTGGATAATGTTGGAAAATTTTCAGAATACTTAAAAATAGCCAGTGAGGCTATATTTAGCAGATCATAGAAGTTTTGATTTTCTATTTTAGCTTTTTAATGAGGCAGTTCACCCCATTAAGAAACTGTTGTCTTTTCCCTTCCAGCTTTGACTTGTAGTGAAAAACACAATACTTGAGTTCTTAGGTTGGAACAGCTCTATTTGAACAAATAATAGAATAGAAGACTAGACTTATCTGTAAAATAGAGACCTTGGAGCATTTGGGGAGGAGTGTTTGAAAGATCAAAACATTTCAGGTTTCTCACTAGTCATGGAGTTGAAAAATAAACAGAATTAGCTGGGGATCTGGCTGAAGAAAACAATTTCTAAGGAAAAATATCCTCCTAAATACATTGTGTTGTTATTAAGCCAAAAGCTCCACTGGTGATGAACAAGTAATAATTTATACCAGTGAAAATACAAAAAGTTTCAACAAAGATGAAGGAGGACTTTTATGTTTAAAGTACCATCACGAGAAAAATGGTTCAGAGTATTCTTCAATTTTAATTACTTCAACATCATGAAAAGCAACAAAGGACAAGTTTGAACTAACTTTCACAGGTTATGAAATGTCAAATCCTTGTAACTGATATAATATGTGAAGCCTACATGGCTGAAAAGCCTAGGGAAGCAATCTTGTATTCCAGAGATTTCAGACCAAATCGCATTCAGATTGATACTCGCTAAAATTGCAATGTAATGGTTTTTCAGCCCAAAATGAGTTGGTTTGCAGTTTAAATCTTCTTGGAAATAGGAGCAAAGATTGCAACCAAGATGACAGTTTTCTTTCCTTTTGGAGGGAGATAAATAGATGGCTGGTTAAGATTACATCTATAACTTTTAGATGGCTGGAATATGAGATAAATCCCACTCTCCCTAACCTCCTCCCTCATCTTCTGCACTGAGCCCCATCTATCTCTACAGTAGTATTCTCAGAGGTACCCAGCAGAAATACATTATAAACACAGCAGTCAGAGAAGTTCAAGGGGAGCTTCCACTGGTACTAAAACATTGTTATTAGGGCAAAGAGCTTTTAATAACCTTTTCAGATTTGATCTTCTTGTCATTCAGCTGCCATCCTAACTATGCATTCCTGCTGACTACCTGTTGACTTCCACATCCATAGTGAAGCCCACACTGGGTTTGGACTTCCAATGAGATTTCTCTCAAGGCAGTTATTGCTTGAGGCCTGGAAGGATTTTCTGGACTAGTTTTAATCATGATAATGTAGTCTGAAAGTTTAAGATTATGTTTCTGCATTTGGACATTTCTATAAACTCTGCATGTTTTATAGCATTTCTTCAGCAAACTAGTATGTTACATGAAGGCAAAGACCATCACTCCAAGGATCTGGTGGAGTGGATAGGTGGTACATTAAAGATGGAGTAGAAGACATTGTGTTATGTCAGAAATTTGATAGTTAAAGAGCAAAATGTATTAGTCTCCTAATCTCATGTGTTTTATACAGAATATCAGCTGGTAGGTATTTTGTGATTCAGTTACTCAGCACCCGAGACTTTCAAAGTTTCTGGAGGATAATGATGGGAAACTAAGCTATAAAGAACGAGGGACTAATACTAGAGACTAATCTTCCAATGCTTGTCTTCAAAAAGACAAATATGATCTGTCACAATATACACCCATGGGAGAGGAGACCAGGCAATGTTTTGTTGCTGCAGTGGGAGGAGAAAACATTTCTGTCAGATGACAGAATGTTGATGCTGCATGCTTATACAGCTGGACTTACATGATCTCCACATCCTCCCAAGTGAATTGCAGCCTTGTACTCACTTTAGAGGCATCTATTACTCCCCACTGTGTATGTACCTACCTAAAAATCCATAACTGGTTTCGCATCGAATCAATGCTCACAGTCAACTTGTATCTAAACAAATTGAATAAAGCTAAGAGCTCTGAAGATCCTCTTATTTATCCCATGACAAGCACAGAGACTCCCAGTTCTTATGCTCATGACACCTTTGTCAATAAAATCTGCAGATTGCACAATATAAAGTTGTTTTATAATTCATCTCTCTGACAATGACTGAACCTTTGAACAGGAATGCTTTATGTGGTTATCTCAAGTACAGTGTTTGAGCTGAGGCTGCATCAGCAAAGTGCAAAAATAAATTTTTGTTCCTCTTGAAGAGACACATTTCAAGCAATTTTTTGATCTAATGAAAAAAAAATTAGATTTTATTTTAAAGAAGAATTTATATTTAGCTGGCAATTAGATCATATGTAAGAATCACAGGACTTATTAGATCATATATTCTGTTCTCCTTCCAGTGCAGGATCATTTTTCAGACTTGTGGTCTAATTGCATTATTTTAAAAGGACAAAACATCAGATTTACAGAAAGTAATGTCATTGCTATAGTACTCACCCTTCAAAAAATATTCTTATACTGTACCTCCAAAAGTAACTGATATTAGAATAAAATGCAGGTGGAAATGATGGCAACTGGGTATCCTTTTAGTTGATTGAAGGTGATACCAGCTCATCTTACCGTTCATGATTTGTGATCACAGACTAGAAGTTTTAAAAGACCTTCCCCAAATCTTTAATGCATGTCATTTAAAACTGTAAATTCTAAATTCAGAGTTAGATATAGAGTTGTTTCAGATTGTTATGTAAATACTGTTGCAGGTTTTAAGATAAAAAGTGGAATTTTCAAAGTCAAGTAGGATATTCAGGCAGGGTGACTCATCCATTTCAATGGAAATTTTTATGTTCAAATCTTGGTCCTATTTTGAACAGGAGGATTACACATCTAAGCAGTAATTTTAGATAATTTCACCTAAAAAAAAAAAAAAAGAAAAGAAAAGGAACAAGTGGAATTCTTAGTATTTTACTCATCTCTCTGAGGGGAATTCAACCAATTGTTTCACTTCTAATCTGAACTTTAATTCTTAACAAAATAAAATCAAAATTCTCTTTGATAGATAGAATTGAAGACAATTCTTGAAGAAGGTAATCAAACAGGGAACTCTATCTTCAGTTCATTACGTGGCTAAAGGTCCAGGAAAGTGACAAAAGACCTAGAGGGAAAAAGAAAGGGGAAACTGACATTGATATAATAGCACTGTAGTCTGCAATTTAATAATATTCAGCCAAGGACACTGTGAGATTTTAGCACCAGCAAACTAACAAGGGGAATAGCATGTCCTTGTTTTACAGATACATGAGGAAGGCTTAGAAACATCAAGTGGCTTGACTTTTTCCTATGACTAGTTAGAAAATTTGGAAAAAACATGTATTAACTTTCCATTTCTCTAATTTTTAATGCTTGATATCTGTGTTGGTTGATGCTCTGAGGCACATTGGATTTTTAAAGCCCGCTTTCAGCAGCAAAGTCATGTAGATGCAGTATAAAATATGTAGAAGAGTTCCTCTGTTCTTGTGGTTTCTGTATTTTGGTAGGACCAGTCTGTACTTCAAACGTGTCATTATCCTTCATAAGGAAGTTTCACCCTACTCTTGAATCAGTTCACATTGTTAATGTGCTCATCAGCTAACTCAGATGGATATACAGACAGCTGTGAGGAATCTAATTAACATCTAACTACAAAAGAAGAAATTACAATTTACTATTTAATCTGTCAGAGAAAGTCTAGGTTAGAAATGGGTTCAGTATTTCTCTGTAGCTTTTTGTCTATTTTAATGTAATAGAATCACAGTCATTAGAAGTGAAGAAAACCTTTTAATTTATCTTGTCTATCTAGGTTTACAGCTACTTTTACCCTTTAGATGACACTGAGTATAATTTCTTCCTCCTTTATGTTCTTCTGCATCAAACACCTGCAGATTGTTATCGTGTCTACTTTTAGTCGTCATTTACTTGGGTTTATATAATTTGTGTTATGGTTATCTGAAGATCAAAACTTCCATCTTTCTTTCTAAGTCTTCTCTTTGAACACCTTACAGTGTTCCAGTATCTCAAGAATGATAAAGAGTGCTCTTGCCATCCAGAAGAAGTACATCTATTGTATATTAAAATTTGTGCACTATTTAGTTTACAGTGTTAGCAAAGGATTCTTTCAAAGTCACTTCATATGTTGTTGTTGTTTTGTTTTGTTAAAGAAAAGAAATATAATTGCTTTTCTCTGTGATAACTGCTCCTTAGTGCATAAAAGATAGGACAGAAGTACTATAAAGCAGAGAGCTGTTTGAAAAGAATTTCAGACTAATCTGAATCTACAAAGCATCTGACTCTAAAAATAGGAGAAAGATCTAATTCAAAATTATTTGGATAAAAGAGAGGAACAGTGATGACAGCAGACATATGAATGAAATTGTTTTTACAGATGGGCTGGTGAGAATCAAACTGAAGCTACTGATCTGTATTTGTGTAGGATCCTTCTAAAAGAAAGCTTTGAGGGCTTTGTCATTAATGACATGGGCCATTTTACCAGCAAGGAAAGGCAGCACATTCTGTTCCTGTCGTCCACATACTATTTCTGGGACAACAGAAGGTGACTAGGTTTAAAAAAAAAATGTCAAGGGCCCTTTTGCAGAGATGGGGTAATTCGACTGAGATGTAATTAAAAGCTTTTCTTCTTCCCTCAACTGACACACTCACACAAAAGATAGCTCTTTCAGGGAAATACATCACTAGGCTGGAAAAAATCTTAAGTTTACTTTCTAACTTCATTATCTTTGTATCTTCTGTTTAGCAGAGACTGAACACAGACTGAAAAGAGCAGGAGGCAACAATAACTCCTCAGGTCTCAAACTGATTAGTATCTCTGGAAGACTGTAGAGAGAATCACAGATCTTAAGGAGGGCAATTTGGTATCTGTTTCTCTCTAAAGAGTGTATTGGAAGATCTTATTAGTAGCCAAAGTCCTTGGGAAACTGGATAGTGGAGTAGAGCAAAGAGCTTATTTGTCATCATAGTTTCTGATAGGACTGGGACCACCACTAACATAATCCACCAGGAGCGTGTGATTGTATCCATTGGGCGGCAAAACAGAGCAAATGTGAAAAGAAATACCTTAGGCTAGCTCTCTTTTTTTTTTTTTTTCTTTTTTTTTTTTTCTTTTTGTGTGTGTGTGTAAGTATATGATTCACGGAATTTATTTGTTGTTACAGAAAGGATGGTTTTATCAGCTGAAACATATTTCTTTCTTGTTTGGTTTGATATTATCAGGCTTATGTAGAGGGATCATGTTTCAATAAGATATCCATGAAGTGATGCTAGATAAGGGCAAAGTATTTGTACCTTCATAATCAGTTTCCCTCATATGTAGAATAAAGTTTCCCTTATCAGGAAATGGAAAAATAATCAAGGTATCTTATTTCAGAACTCGCAAATGTATGCTGTTTGCCTTCAAGTCACTGGGAGGAAGGGTACTGTTAACCTTAACCAAACCTTAGATTAAACTGTTCTATCCCTTTGCTTCCATTCTCTAATGTTCTTACCTAGAAATGGGCTATAATGTGAACTAATGCACAGTTTTCTTCATTCATAGATTTATCTTATTTATTATTATCGTTTCTCTATAGTCAGTGGAGATGATAAGAAAAGATTTTACAAAAATAACACCTCGTATATATTAAAAAAAAAAAAAGTACTTTATCCAATTAAACAAAGCACAATGAGAAATCCCAGTTACAACCCCTATCTCTCTTGCTTATTTGAACTATTGTTATGAGGAAGAACCACCTAATTCCTAAGACTAGATAAAATGAATTTCAGGAAGACAACAAAAGCATACTGTATTTGCATCCATAGGTCTTCTCTGATGTCAACAGTTCTGCAATGCCAGAAACGTTAGCAAAATTCATAGAATAACCCAGACATTCCCCATTTGTTTTTGTTTTTTTTTTTTACACTTCTGAAGCTAGGAGATGATGTTCTTTTTCCATCTGAGTTCAGTCACAGGAAAGAGAACTTTAACCACTAATATCTGTGGAGAATTACAGTTATATCAAGTTGCCAATATATGAATTTCCCAAAGCTCAACACAGATTTAACTGTCACTAAAATTAATGTTAAATCTATATCAAATAAGATCGTGGACAGCATTTCTATGTTCATGTATATTATTTAAAGGCTCCACTTTAAAACTGACAGATTTTTGGTCATTAGATTATCACTCGTGATAGGGTTTAGTGGTGGTAAATAAAGTCCATGTAGCAGGCAAGGTTGAACATACAAGCCTTAATGCAATCAACCTCTTTGCCCTAGAGTAATGTATATTATGAAATGGCCTTAAATTAGCAATGAAGTAGATTTCAAACCTTTTTAAACTGTAAAAGAGATATAATAAGAACATAATATGAGTCAGCATTAGTCCAATAGCAGATAGTGATAGCCAAAACATTGTTTGTAGTGGTATCAGATACTGGAAGAGAGCTCTCAACAGTCACAAACAATTTCGTGTTCAGAAATAGATGAAGCTCATATAAGAGCACATTTCCACACATTAAGACTGCAAATTGTTTGAAAAAGTAAACAGCCCTTAACTACAGTGTGCTGCAGAACTCCATTAGAATGTCTTTTCAGCAAGGTTATGAATTTTCAGTAATTGCTTTGGTAATCCATATTTAGCATCTGCAGGATTACTTTTAATCAGCTTTCAGGATATGATTTGACACCATTCATTTTACGCTTCAACATTTAACCAGTTAGGCTGCAAAAAAATGCCATCGTTTTGCTGACTTAATTTAAAGCCAATAACAATAAAACAGTAAGGGTAAGAGGGAGGAGGGAGATTTAGTTACCGGCAAAAGATGAAGAAATGGTCATGTGCTGCTCTAAAAAAGCACTCGTTGGATCAATAGCTGTGGTAATAAAATGAGACTTTGTTCTGGTGTACTGCTTCTTCACTGCAGATCCAGAGGCCTTTGTGCATTACGGTTATACTCTTCATTTATATATATATATATATATTTTTTTTTTTTTTATTATTATTTTTTCTGTGACTCTTAAATACATCACCTCTGTATGTATAGGCACATATTGTTTTGTTGTTGCTTTCTTTTCAGTATTGGATTTACTGGAAATTTTCTCTTAAATATCTTATTAAACATATGCAATGACTGAGACAGTACTTGCTCAAGGAGTGGCTTATGTTTTCTCACAGCTACTATCTTCAACAGATATATTGTTTTTTTTTTTGCCTACAAATTGGTTATGCAGACATTGTTTTACCATCAGATAGTTTGCTGTCAGCTGGTTCTTATCTTGTGCCTTTCCACTATGTCTTTTTGTTTCCTGAGAGTTGGAAAGGTATTAATGTGTCTATATAGACTCAGTCACAGCTGTCTCAGATCCCTATCTGAGAATATATCTTAATGATTGCCAATGATCTAGAACGTGGTGTTTATGTCAGCCTTTAGTTTCTGTTGTCTTTATGTTCATACAAGTATGTGCAGTAAAGTTTGATATCATTTCTGAGAAGGCATGAAGTTAAACATTCACTGCTTGGACAGCCTTTATGGTGTTTATTTGCAGACACAAGAGAATCTTATGATCATCTGTGGTGACCTGCTGCAAAGCACACCCAGACCAGCCACACAATTACTCTATCAAAGGAGTGCTTCTTGGTTACTGTCTAAATGAACCTCTTACTGTTTAAATGAACACAAATGTGCGCAAGAACTTCTTTACAGTGAGGGTGACGGAGCACTGGAACAGGCTGCCCAGGGAGGTGGTGGAGTCTCCTTCTCTGGAGATGTTCAAGACCTGCCTGGATGCCTACCTGTGCGACCTGCTGTAGGGAACCTGCTTTGGCAGGGGGGTTGGACTCAATGATCTCTGGAGGTCCCTTCCAACCCCTACAATTCTGTGATTCTGTGATTCTGTGATTCTGTGAACCTCTTAGCAGCGTGGATTGAATGGGAGAGAATAGTCTGGAAAGATCTGAAATTGCTAGGTGTGGTAGATTTACCGCTTCCTTCAGTACGTCTTCAAAGTTGCTTCTTCTTGCATGGCCTTGTCTTTTGCCCCTATGCTTTGCCAAGGCTGGCTGGCCTCCCTCAGAGCTAGTGATGTGGGAAACAAAGGACATGACAGGTGTAGAGGTCTGAGTTCAGACCTTCCCTTTATTTACCAGGATAATAAACTGCGCTGATCCATTTCCCAGTTTCACAGTGATTAACTGAATCCTCAACAAATCCCTCAAAAATTAAGAGGTAAATTGTACTTCCATGGTACTTCCTTTAAAAACCACTTTTTTTTTTTTTTTTTAATAAAATGTAAGTAGCCATTCAATCTGTTAACAAGTCTGTTCAGGACAAATTCCAAAGAGGCCTGTCCAAAGGCTTTCCTGTCTGTTTATAAGAAAGATAACTGAGCTAATTGATACGAAGAAAAGCACTGGATGTGATATATTCAAAATAAATAAATCTTTTGCTTTTTTTTTTTTTTTTTCAAGGACAGTAGATGCGTAACAGATCAAGCATCCACTGTACTATACAGCCAGCCTTCCTCAGCCTTCAAGGTCTGAGAAAAAAGTTCAAAGAATTAGTGCCTGTTTCATGCTATTCTTGTAACAAAATCATGTCCACTAGCAATAGGAATGGCAAAATACTCATTTTCCAGGGGCTGCTTTGTAGCTATTGGATAGTAAAATCTTCATGATAACTGCAGCAGCCTGGGAAGGGGAACTTGGAGTTGATTTTTAGCTTAAGGCATCAAATCCAGTGAGCTATTCACATGTAGTGCTCTGTGAATTGAAAATTCATAAGTTTGAGGCGGTCTCTGATTTTAGTTCACAGCCACTGATTTTGATTAATGTTGTCAGTGTGTCATTTGGGAGGCAAAAATGATCCAAAAGATGTATATTCAAGAAGTTCTTGAATGTGACCTTATCTAAATTTCTTATAATGCTCAGGAAATGTCCTCTAAAGTTTAATATCTCCTTTAATACATTTTGTTCCTGAGGCTTTTTTCTTCCCCTGGCCAAGAAGTGAAGACCACAGAGTGTTTTTTTCTACTATACAACTGGATGTCAGTCAATTGAATGAGCCAAAGATAACAAGGGCAGGATCCTGACATCTCTGAGATGCTCCTGTGATAAGTGCTAGTATCAGATTCTGGGTAAATATGTAGACCTTTTCCTGCTCTAGCTGAGATGAATAATACAACCCCCCACTAATTTTACTCACGGCAAGATTATATTTTAAACCACTTAATTTAAAAATAATAATAATATCACAAAATCCACTGAGAATAAAGCAGCTGCTCTGTTTCATCTGGCATACCCAGAGCTGTCCTTCCCCATGCTCGCATGGTGGGCTGGAGTTTAGGTAGAAAGTCAACAAGGAAATTTTTTTGATGTCTTTGTGCCTTTTTTGGAAGTCTTTGGAGCTTTGATGCACGTATAGAAATTTGCTGAAGCACAGGGCTTGCAGGGTGGGAGCTGAAAGGTGGAAAATTCTTGCAGCACAGTAGAGGCTTCTTCCTGGCTAGGAATTCCTGACACAACAACAAAACTAAGGTAGGTTCTGTGGGTATTGCAAGGGGCAAAACAGGAGCTGTTTTTCCTGAGGAGACCCAGAGATGAGTGAGAGTAAGCGATATGAATATGCAAGCAGAGAGGTGATCTAAAGGTGATACAAAAGATAGTTAAAGCCTGAGAGCCAGAAGATTGCAACATGATGTACCTATGCAGAATGGTAGAGATTCATCCACATCCTTGAAATAGAAGATCAAGGAAATGCACAGTGAGCAGCATACTGCTGTCTTTCTAAAAAGACACTCACCTATGTGTATCTAGTGACATGTATACTGCTGGTATCACCTGACAGTGTGGGTGTGAGAGGGAGACAGTTGAGTGGGCAGGGAGAACATAGCCAAGTACATGGAAGGAAGGAACTGTGTATGTATAGGCACCATGAGTAGAGACATGGTGACAACAGAAGACTCACAACACCATTCAAGATGGAAATGGAAACTTTTAAAGGCATTCAGGCTTCAGCAAACAACCTCAGCACAAATCCAACCAAGCATTAAGCAGCTTCAATAAGGGCTGTAGGCTGAGTTCTCATTTCCTGCAAGTCACTTTTTATTAGAGTTGGCAGAATAAAACCCTAATAGGGCTGGATGTGCCTTTAAACCTCTTCTGTCATTTCAAAGAAGACCTCACATGAGTGAGAATAAAGGCCAAGGGTTTTGTTGACTTGTCTACAGTGATTTGGTAATGAAAGGTCCCTTATTGACAACAAAACACAAACTTTCTGATCCCTGAAGCAAACTGGAACTCATGCAAACATGAGCAGTGTCCTGTTATACATGTCTATGTGTTTATTACATAGGTGTGTATGTGTATACACATATTTGGTCTGAAAAAATCCAGTATCTACAGTGTCTCTGACTCAAAGATGTTTTGCTTTCTTTTTATTAAAGTAACTTCCAAAAGATTATTTGACAAGTTGATACTGTGTACCAAATATATGCATGTATGTTTATATAGAGACAAGTAGCTGTTAGTAAACCTACAGAGTGAATGACATCCCTAGTGGCCAAGAATAATGTTTGTGTATGGTGTGGAGAAGCGTGTAGAATACAGTTTTTCATCAACTCATGGGACTCACAGATTGAAAACACCTAGCAGGTCATCCTGGCCATTCCCTTGGCACTGAGGTACAGGAAAGCATGAAAAAAAGCAAACAAAAAAAATAAGCATTAAAAGTATAATTTTTTTTTTTAATTATTATTTTTTTTAATGAAATCACACTGAAAACTCATGCAACAGCCACTGTACTGTGTGTTTTTTGAGATCTGTCCAGACTGATATATAGAAATAAGAAAGAATTTAGAAAGTCCTTTCAATGCCTTGCACTTGCTCTTTCTCACATAAAGTTTCCATCAACCTTAGTATTTTTAATATTTTTTTCTAATGTTGAGTGATTAAAAACTTAAAGGATATAACTACAATGACACTGACATAGAATTTTATGTATTTGAGGAATTCAGTGATTATTGCAGAGGCCCTCTGAAATGAGTATGCAAATAGGCTACATTAACAAGCACTTAGTGCAAATGGGTGTATTGCTCTTGCTTTGTCCATGAGGAAGATGAAGCTGAGGTGAAGTGATCACAAAGGACAGCCAATGAACCAGGGGCAGAGCCAGGAAAAAATGCAGAAATTTTGTCTGAGATGTCCCATATTTCAAGGTTAGACACTTTTCCACCCAGCTCTAAAAGGAATAACTGAAAACGCCTGACCTTTGCAGCCACTGGAGAAGAGTAATTCTGTAGGCTGGGCACATCTGCAATAACTAACCACTAAGATCATTTCAGTCTTAGGTAATTAAGATTGGCACATTGCTTGTTACTTGTAATAAATCACCATAATGGACAGAGCAAATCTTTTTAGGTGGCAGCTGAAAAAGTTTCCACAGTGTCCACTTTGGATTAAGAATCTGCATTTTCTTGAAGGTCTTTAGTTTTTGGATGGCCTTTGGTTGTTTATTTAAAAAATAATAATAATAATAATGTTGGCAACGCAACTATTGACTTCAAGAGAGAAGGATGAGGGGTTTTTTGGTAACCATAATGATTTTATCCCATTTGCCTTCATTTAATTTGGAAATGGAAACCATATCTTTAATACTAATTAGGCAGCACATTAGTTAGTCTTCCTGTCCTCGCGTAAATAACAATTAGCAATAATTTAGCAGTTGTACACTCTGGCATCTTCTAAGCCATACCATTGGATACCATTCCAAATTCCTTTGCATTAATTAGGATCGTAAGCCAATCAGCACTAATTAAGAAGAAAATAAGTATAATAACAAATGAAACAAAGCTAGTGATTTGTATCTGTTCAGTAGTTCTTTCTCCCTCTGCAGTTTATCAAATAGTTATAATGCGTAGGAACTTCTTCTAATTGAAACTAATTATGAGGTTTCCCTTGCTACTTTGAGCCTCATGTTCAAATCCCACAAAGCTCATTAAATAAGTAACAAAGCTGGAATCTTTAGCACATATTGTAACTTGGTTCACGTTAATTAGCACCACGTTTTGGAGGCAGTAAGAGGCTGTTCAGCAGCAAATGCTACCTAAAGGGACATTACGTAGGGATTTTTGTCGATCTAGGAAACTACACAGAGACCTTAGCTGGGTATCAATGGGCATTATCAGATATGGCTGAAATGTCACACATCTGCCACAAAACTGTATGCTAAATACATTACTTTTTCAATTCAGCCCAATCTGACCCCTTCTTAATGCCTGTTGTTATTTGGAGCAAGCATCTGGGGAAATGTAGGTACTTAAATATAAAGTCATTACATCTGAAGGTCATTCCTGTCTATCAGTGGCTGTGTCATAAAATAGCACACATTCTCCACTGCTGTTTTGGGTATCATTAGCACCATTTCACTTTCAAAAGTGGGCAGCAATCTAGATGCAACCATCTTTGCAGATCCCAGGCCTATTTAACAGACTGAAATTGCTACATGATGTTTAATGATGCTAAAAATATATATGTGGATATGTACCATCTCCATTTAGTTGAATGCAGTAATTTAAAGGTAGACAGCCAATATACATTGAATACTGTTCAAGACAAATGGAAAAAAATCCACTGACCTGTAGCTCTGCATTTTTTCACTGCATTTTCGCCTCATCATAAGCAGTTTTTAGTACAGTGTTTTGACACAGGCCACACTGACGTTAAAACAGGCTGCTGTGTCACTGCTGTACTGACACTGTCTTCATGGACAAAGACACGCATGACCTGATCTTATTGGAAAATCTCAAATGCCCTGAAACCAAACTAAATTGGAACAAATCACAGTCTAGTTTGTGCTTACATGCTATCCCTTTCCAGCTCTTGTTGTTTTGTAATCACTAAGTAATTGACTAATTAAAATACTACTGAAATGGTGCGGTAATTCTGACATCTTGGATATTTTGTAGTCATTGGGTCTTCTTTGGATCTGTGTATGCAGACTGTCAGAGACCTCTGACCAGAACCCAACTATTCTTCTTGGCACTGGATCTGGCCCCAAAGCCATGAACAGTCCCAGATTGCTCCCTGAGTTATCACTCGTGCTTTATTCCTCATGAAGACCATGTATGAGTAGTTTGCAAATGAAGCAGCTGAGGTTCGAGGGTGAGTGATAATTGCTGGCTCCAGTTGTAGGCATAGCAAGGAATATCCACACATAAACCAGAAAGGAAGATGTGCCAATGGCTTTTTTCCCCTCCACAGTTTCAAACTGTTTTCATCAAATGACTATCGTCATTCCAACTGGTGTTCAAAAAAATACTGTGAAAGAGGTCACAAAGTATCACTGCAGTCTTCATGGGTGAAAATAGATGTTGTGTGTAAATTATAGAGAGTGCAGTGCAAAGGTACTGAAAATATGAAAAAATACTTCTAATTTAGATTTGAAGATAGTCACCAAAAGCAGATATTTTCTAAGACACAGTAAAGATCCTCATGAAGACAGTCTGCAAAACAGTATCTTTTTCTCATGTCACCAATGAAATGAGCAACACATGTACCACACGTTCCTGGTACTACAAACAATATAGGAATCCATCGTATTAGAAAAGTTGTCTTCTGCCATGGAAGATGCAGTCTTTCACTTGAACATCTTAGCCCGTAAATGACTGTCCACTAGCACAGTCTTGTTTGAATACTTATTTGTGACATTAAATATGTCTGGTAACATCTCATGGCCCTCTTCTGGGCACAGAAGCTGCTGTATTTCTCCAGAGCAATCAGTGATTTGAGAGACTTCATTTTCTGGACAATTAAAGCCTATCTACAGTGAATGCCTTCTGGTGATTCCTGAGTGTCAGGGAACCAGTGTGATAGGAAGCATCCTCTGGAAATGCTTTGATCATCTGCCTCCTTCCATTACTTGATGATCTTTAAAGTCTTTTCCAACCTGAGCAATTCTATGATTCTATGACTCTACTTTCTTCTATGGAAGTAAGCATAGCTGATGCTACCCTTTTAGTTGCATTAGGTGTTTTTGAAGCAGAACAAGTACCTGGGGAAGATACACAGAAGACTGCTGGAACAGGCTCCCCCTCTCCTAGCTGTGCAAACTGGAATACTCAGTTTGAGTTACATAATACATAATATATATTATTGTGTTTTCTGTAACATGCCTCTAAAAAGCTGAAAACAGGTGATGTTTTTCTTAGAAATGTTTCAAAACAATGTAGTAAATGCAGTAATTGATTCAGCACAAAATCTCCTAGAGTTTGCTGCTGGTTAGAAGTACTGCTCTTCCTATTAAGCATTTTTTGAACGAAAAATACATTGCCTTATTTCAGCATATAAGTAGTGTATATCTATGCAACTCAAAAATGCATGGTTTAGGCTTTCCAGTTTGTGTGTGTTTAAAATAGAAGAGTGGACTCTAGTGAGAGTAAACTGGGTAAATCTCCTGTCCACAGTAGACACACCAGAGGCCAGCAGTTTAATTACTCTTGAAAACATACAGCCATGTCCTGATGGAGGTCTAAAACAAGTCAGGAAACCAAAGTAACTTTTCACTCAACAGAGATAACCAAACCAAGCAGAAAAAAAGAAAGGGATGTGAGAACGAGGGGATTTTGGACTGTACAGTCTTTCTATTGTTGAAAACCAATCAAAATATAAGTCACCAGAATGTTTTTTCTTTCTAATGGAATTGTTTTATACCTTTCAATTGCTTCTAATTATGGTCAGTATAGAAGTGTTTGTAACAACTGTAGATTGGGAATGCTGATACTTTCCTGTCTTTCAGAGACCCTTTGTGGTTTTAAGGATTCACTAAGACCTATATTATTATTATTTTTTTTAATATCAATGAAAAGAATCTGTGATTCTGTGATGCTGAGACTTCTGTGTTTAACAAAAAAACAAAAAAACAAAAACAAAAAAAAAAAAAAACCAAACAAAAAAAACAACTTGCCATCCCATTTTTTTCTCTCCAATTGACTTAGGCAGAGAAGCTTGTTATTGTTGAATTTGTTGAGGAAGAAAATTTGGCATACCTCTAAGGGAACTCTGCTGTTTGTCTTGATCTGAGATGGAATGGGTTAACATTACAGGGAGCCTTATTTTAAGAAGAGAAAAAAGAGAGAAGGAAAAATAGAAGGAAAAAAAAAAAAAAAAAGAAAAAAGAAAAAAAATACAAATTAAAAAAAGAAAAAAGGCCTCTTTTTTGTGGAAAAGGCTGGTTTCTGATTTCAATTATTTCTGAGCTGTAAACATTTTCAGGGACAAGGAATTCCTTTGCATACACATATTGCTATTTGCAAAAAACAGGGCCAGTCCAGTGGAATTTTGTTTTTGTCTCAACTGAGCCGTTTTATTCATCTGGGATATTTTATTTGATACTCTGGTATTAATGACAGTAAGAAATTAAACAGTTGTTTCACTCATTTTTCTTCTTTTCAGTGTGTGTATGTGTCTTTCTTCCCACCACCCTGCCACCCCTGTATCTTTATAATTATGTTTTAAAACCATAAATGTTTCCAAAGGTAGTGCCAGATTTAAAATACTGGCTGTTATTACAATGTGTGGGTGGCTTTACCCTCTATGTTCGCAGCCTCCAGCTTTTTTCTGCCCTGCTTCAATCCTCCTACTATCCAAGAAAATGAACTCATTTAGGGGAGAAGCAGCTTTATTCCTTTTATGATGATTATGATTACTTTAGTATAGAGCAACTATCTTTCAAGCAGATAAAATCGAAAATAAAGTGAAAAAAAACAAAAAAACAAAAAAAAAAAAAAACAACCTTTGAGGGCATAAATTTTAATACAATAAATCAATCAAACAGTCAGCCCTTATGTCCTCAGCTTGTTTCCATCTCATCCCTCTGGCTGCAAGGAAGTTACTCCTATTTCATGCTACAGCAGTGAAGATGAGGATCCGATCTTCAGTCTCTGCCAGATGTTTTTAAAGCAAAAACACATTCTTGTAGATTGCAGCAGCATATCCTGAGCTCTGCTGTCCTCTCTGCTGTGTATAGGGGGCATGAGGCAAATACCACACTTTGGAATAGGCACAGGGAAGAGGAAGTGAGCAACAGAGTTAATGTTGTCCTCCCGGAACACTGTAAATTTCCATCTGGCATGGATAAGAGGAGGGAGCGCGATGTACATACCACTTAACAGGGCTGTGTTGCAGGTGAGAGGATGTAGGATTCTTGCTCATTCATTTGCAATGCATGTTTCTGTTGAGGATCACATGAGAGTGATGGGCAGCTGAGATAGTGTTAGCAGATTTGAACCCAGAGCCACTGACTCAACCAGCAGAATGCAAGGTGAGAGAGGGCAATGATGAAAGCATCAGTGGGGTTCAGTTTAGTGGAACTTGAAGCTGGGTTTCTTGTCTCAAAGCACCTACTTTAGGTTGAGCCAAGTTGCCTTTTAAGGGATGCATTTAATGCCCAGTTTCTGTTGCCAGTAAAGGAGTTATCCAGGGGTCAGTGTTTCATAGAATCATAAGGGTTGGAACAGACCTCTGGAGATGAGTGAGTTCACTCCATTGTAAAGCAAGTTCCCTACATCAGGTTCCACGAGAAACCATCAACGTTGGCCCTGAATATCTCCAGAGAAGGAGACTCCACAACCACTCTGGAAACCTGTTCCAGTACTCTGACACCTTCAGAGTGGTATAACATTTTCCCCTATAAATACCCACATTCACTATGAGCAGATCCACTCTGTTCTCTGGGAAGGAGGCAACAAAAATGCTTTAAGGGCAGAATCATCCTGCTTGCATGCTGAATGAACAGTATTAGCAGGATGGCCACCACCTCTCCCTGACTCTAAGAGCTAGTAGAGCATGGATGAAGAAAACTCATTGCATGCCCTAGAACTTAGCAGAAGTAGGTACTCTCCATTTTGTTGCAGCTAATATGTATGGAGTGGGAGGGGGGAATGCTTCTGAGATGCTTTCCTCTACGGCCAAATAACTCAGAGGAAACAGCCACTCTGGATGCACTAATTCCTGCTCCTCAGCATGGTGGCTTCTCTAGCTCTTTCTCAAGGCTTCTCCTTGGGTAACTCCCTACCCTGAGGAGAAGCTCAGCATCACTACAGTAGTTCAGAAACTCCTAAACAGCAGCAAAGCCCACAGACCAGCCAGCAACTTTCCATTCTTGCCTTTAGCCGTTAATGTGATTCTCTGTAATCACTACAGTTTCCTTATATTTGAATGAAGAGGGCCATAAAACTTTAGCATTATCTACCTACCTGCTCTACTGATTATCTGTACTCTTATATGACTGCTATCGACTCATTATCAGCATGGCACTGATCTGAACTTTGAGTTTACTGCTCTGTGGAAACACAGTAGCTGCCCAGTAATGTGGTTATTTCTGCAGGCACCCTTTTTTCTGTAAGATAAGAACACAGTTGTATCTGTTTAGTGCTGTCATAAAACCGTGTTAGTCTCTCAATAAAAAGAAGCCTCTGCTTGCTGTTAAGCTGAGAGAGAGCATCTTACCTTTGAAACCAGGGTTTGGGTAAAGCCAACTTCTGTTTAATGAACTGGTGGCTTGTACTTTTTATGTATTCATTGCTCCTTTAATCAACAGAACTCTACTGAAATCAAGATTGTTTAAAATTCTGACTACTAGTCAACTGCAAAGTCGTAATCACAGGTCATTTTCTTCTTCCAACCCTCCTCTACAGGGCAACAAAATGTTTGTGTTGCTTCAATCCTTACTGCTTCAAAGGTCTTTGAAACATGGCAATGTGGTTTGAACTCACAGCTAAGCAGTCAAAGCTTGTCTCTGGCATTTTAACTTCAGCTGTTTATGTTCTGACTAATTAGCCATAACGTGGTGGTCTGGGGATAATATATTAGATATGTTATGACTCTTTCCCTGTGCTGTTGTAAGTGGCAGTTCTCCATCTGTGACTGGAAAACCATTTTTTCCCAACTTTTCTAGGGAAACAAATATTTAAGCTAAAGACACTTGATTTTTGCTACTATGGGTTATGGTCTGTTTTGATTACATTTTCTATCCCAAAAGCCATTAGTATATTCTAAACACATGTAAGTAAATTGTCAAATGAGAGCAAAAGTGTTTGAGAAAGTATGTGTGCCACCCAGACCAGAGAATGTAAGCTGGAAAGAAATTATGCAAGAGGAAAAAAGTCCATATTGTATCATTTAAGCTCTTTATACATAAAATAGTCTGGAGTCCCGCTGAGGCCCTTGACTCAAGTTTAGGCTCTGAACCCCCTGCTATTCCATTAAAAAGAGACAGGATATTTGGAAAGACTGGGCAAAAGCATGCAGCTGTGCAAGAGTTTAGAGATTCTCTATTTCAGGTCCTGGTTTAGCAGCATCTGTAAAATTAACATCTTCGAGTTTGGTTCATCCACAGGAATGACGAGTCTGCAGAACAAATGGCCTCTTAGCATAATATTAACACTTGTTTGTGGAAAGATCACACAGAGAGCTGCGTATGGTTGGGTTTAAGCTGTTCCCAGGGTGCTGAGGGCAATTCTGATGAGTGAAGGTTGATATTAAGACCAGTGTGGTTCAGGATATGGAGATGCTGTGAACTTTTTTGAGAGACACACCCTGTTTCTTAGTTTGCTTTGGAGTCTCCGGGCAATACTGAGAGACCTGGCTCTCTATAGCAGCCTCAGGCTTTCTTCTAGTGCTTGCCTGCTTCTTTGTAGATCTCTGGTCAGCAGAAATCAACAGAAAGCAAAGAAAAAAACAGTTCAACCTTTTATAGCTCCCAGAGAGTAACACTGACAACGTCCTCAGCACCCATCATTGGATATTTCTTCTCCATTTTTGGTGGGAAATGAGAAACCTAATGTCCTCAGGATGGACTTTGGGTGGAGAGCTCAAAGAGAGGGCAAAGCCACCACCAAAGGTTTTCACTTCCAATTAGAAATTAGAGGATGTTATTTGTTGCTCTGTCTCCCATTTATCCACCAGTCTGTCTTCACATGCACATCTATCATATGTCTGTCCATGGCCACTGTAGCATTCCATTTCTGATGTATATAAATTGCAATAGTATTACAGCCACAGGCTGTGTCACGTTATTGTCAGCTTGATGGAGTTGTATCTGCGTTTACTACACAGCAGGAGTAAACTGTGGTATTACACAACTTCTACAGCTCAGATCTTCCATGTTTGGAGTGAGGCACCATTTGGACTCTCCCTCTATTCCCCCCTTTTTCCCATTTCTTTTCCACCCCCCCATTTTCTCACTTCACCTTCCTGATGTACAGAGAACATAAAAGCACAGAAGTGTCTAAACTGTTCCATACAGCCTATTTTCCTCTCTGCTGTACAAAGCCAAGGACATTGTTTCCCTGTTGGCCGTACCATGTAGCTCACACAGATTTATTTGTTCATTTCCCAAATGCCACAAACCTTCATAAACGTGCAAAAAAAAAAAAAAAAAGAGGATGGGAAAAAAGACTGATAAGAAAACTGTGCCTGAACTACAGCAGGGAGGTTCAGAGCCAGATCTCACCAATGCCTTCAGGAGTGTCTTTGTGCTTCTTTCCCCAGTGAGTTTCCCAGGGAAGAAACCATACTCACCCCATATGATTTCCTCTGGGCTCTGTCAGGCAGGTGCCATTATCACAGTTTGGTCACCTCCAACCTGATTACATCGCCTTTGGCAAATGCTTCTGGACCAGGTCAGATGGCAGGTCCATTTGCCATGCTGCACTGAATGAATTATGAGCTCTGGCCCTCAGTCCTACAAGATATATCAGGATGCTCTGCATGTGTTCTCTCTAATTTCCCTCTCAGCATACATGTAGCCCTGATGTCTTTATTTTAAACCCTTAAATATTTACATCCAAAGTATTTCATCTATTTCTGTCTCTATCAGAAGAAGATAACACTTGTATGGGAGCAGTAGCTGAGAGGCTTTGTTTGTTTGTTTGTTTTTAATTATTACTATGCCTCCAAAATAAATTAACCATTTTATAGGTGAATAGTAAGGGGCAAATTCTGAAGGGAAGTTAGAATATTGGATCAAGGTCAGATGAAAAACAGCTGAACTATTGCCAGTTTCTTTGTCAAGCACAAGAGGGGGAATTGGGGCCAATTTTCTTAAAGCCAGCAGAACTTGCATTGATAAAGAAAGCTGCAGAGACAGAAAAGAAGTCAGTAAGTAATGTGTGTTGGAGCCAGGACAAGGGAATAAGAGGACCAGGGCCTGCAGAGAAGGACAAACTGCAGTGGTAATGTGGGCTACATGGCAGTGTTGCTAAAATGCTTTCATTACAGACCTTCCTTGAAGGCTGTCATTCTGAATGGGATAGTACCAGAGCAAGCTCACTGGTTCTGGTACTGCCAGTTCCACTTCCTCTAGCATCTTCCCAGTTGCAGGAATATCCCTACTTTCACTGAAGCAACAGCCACACAGCATGAGGAGATAGATGTGTGCCTTTATAATTAAAGCTGTTATTCTCATACACAGCCAATAGTTAGATAATCTAGGTGACCATGTACGTACAGCCTGGAAGGGTGCTTATCATAGCTGAAGAGAGCTATTTCCATAGCTGCGTCTTACTGTGCAATATTAAGAAGCATAAAAGATGCTACATAACTTATTTATTCACAGTAAAGGGTCATGTTCAATCCTACTTCAGGAGCTCATCATCCACCATGTAAACAGTGACAATTCTGTGAAAGAAGGGTGGAGATGAAGCCTCAGAAACATTGCAGACAAGCATTTTAGCAGAAATTCTGCCTGCATATATAGATGTGCACATGTGCATATCCAGTTATTTATATAAATGGCATCAGATAACCTTTAAAAAGTGCCTAGTAACTTGCTCACCCAGTTGTGGACCTTTTAAAAGTCATTTTCTACAGGTGCTTGGCAGCTAGAGAAAATGTATTCTTTCAAATTGAGCACCTGCAGTACTGTCCTCCCCTCATCAGATGACCAGGATTTGATACAATGATCAATGAACCAGGACCAGGACCACACCAGATGACCAGGATTTGAACAATGATCAGAATTTATACCCCTTTAAATACATATTAAAAAAAAAAAAAAAAAAAAAGAGAGAGAGAGAGAGAAACTAAATTAATCTAACATCAGGAGATCAGGAGAGGCTTATACAGTGAAAACCTATCATATTTTGAAATAACGTCCCCCAGGGAGGTTGGGAAAGCTCTGTCATTTCTGGCTGAATGGGTTGCCCTATTCTGGGACAGCTGCAAACTGAGCTGCTATGGCTTTTCCAATTCTAATATATCTGACCTAAACTTGGACTGTTGAGACCCACCAACGCAGGCAGATATGCTTTCAAGGAACACACCAGAAAATGAAGAACAGTGTTTTTAGTAGGCAGAGAAGTCATAACCACAGGATCCCTGGACATTCAGCTGTGGCTTTTTGTCTTCTTTCCTCTCCAACTTCTGTGCTAAGACATTTTGCTCTCCAAAAGTAGCAAGGACTCAGTCCTCCTATTTCTGAACTGGTGCCATCTTGTTTGGGAACTTGGGAAACAGAGTTAAAGAAAGAAATAAAAGATTATGGAAGGAACACTGAAGAAAAAGTGCTCAGCTTTAAATGTCTGCTTTGTTATAATGAAGTTTTTAAGGAAACAACAAATATCCAAGGAGGAAAAATGTACTTTGAGTTGGAAATACAGATATTAATGCTTTAATATTACTTGAACTTTCTTCCCACCTACCACAGCCTACAGAGTTTGAGGAAATAAAGTGTTGCTTAACTTTCATGGTAGTTTTTCAGGTTATGAAGGCTTTTAAGCCCAACTGCATACATACTATTTATGCACACTTTTTCATTTGAGTTTCCATAGCCCAAGTTCTTTTTTGTAGTAATTTCATCATTCTTCCCCTCTGAAATTTGGTCATTAAGAATAAACAAACTATACAATTTTTTGACAGTTTAGCTGAAGAGATGAGAAAACAAACAAACAAACAAAAAAACTGCTATAGGATTAGTATAATAATCAATTGCATTGACATCTGCCCATCAAAGGTGCATCTTGAGCAGAGATCCAGAGTTAGATTGGCAAAATATCTCCTCAAAACAAGTAGTCAGTGATTGCAGAAATCAGTGATATGGAGCGAGAAAGTTGTTCCTAGGTGAAAGTTATCTTTTTGGTAAATGAGGAGCTGTTTTTTTTTTTTTTTTTTTTCCCCAGCAGTGTAAGGCTCTAAGGCTGGCCACCCTTCTTTCCTATAAAGCCAAAGACCCAGTGGATGTGAAAATCTGTGCAGTGTGGAAAACAAACTGAAAGCCTCTGTAATTGCTCACCTTGGTGCTGAGAACAGACCAAGTCAGACATGGAGCGTGACTGTGTCTCAAAGAACAAAATCTGAAATGAGGGATAAGAATCAATCAATTATATCTCCTTATACAAAGAAAGTCTGTGTGTATTTGTCTCCAATATCTCTATCTCTTATTGAGTGCAAAAAGCATAAAACTCTTACCCCTCTCCCTCTGTAAGTAACTACACAAAGGGTAAAACTCTTACTCCTCTCCCTCTGTAAATAACTAAAGAAAAGCAGGAGGTTCCTCCTGGCCTTTATCAACATGATAATATCCAGAACCCACTGGGCACATAGGAGAGAAGATTTATACTGCAGGCTTGGTCATCCTGCTCTCCTCCTATGGTGGGCTGTAGGAATTGTTGGAGCCTCATGAAAATCAGCCTTACTGCAGGGAGAGATCATATCTTTCATAACACCCAGTAAAGCATTCCACTGAAGCTTCATCCTTCTCTTGAATTATACCCCGAAAATAAGCCAGGAGGAGGAAACCCATCTTGTTACCTGAAGACATTGATGCCAAATGTTCTGACATCATGTGTCAGACACAAGCAATTTGGGTAAAAACTCTTTTTTTTTAATATTTACAAATGTGTAGTTTCCAATAGATTCGATATGTTATTTCTTGTATTATTTCCAAGATGCATCATTTTCTTTCATCACCATTACAAGAATCTCCTTTTATTTTCAAATACATTTGATATTCATTCATTACCTGCCTCATGCAAATTCCGCTTTTATGGAAAAAAAATGCAACAAAATTGCAAGATTTTAAAGCAGAAGTAACTAGCAGTAATAGTTTATGCAACTTCTGTCTTTCTAGGGTATAGATGCATGCTCGGATTACTGCCAGAACTCCCTTTGCAGTCTTTGTCCAGTTGCTATTAATACAGTAATTCTGATCCAAACAAATGGGCAAATGCTCTTGTGATCATTTCTGTGTATGTAACTACAACAACCCTCACTTTAGATTGCTTTATTCTCAGTTCTTGTGAGTTTTCTGGGTGTCTTTTCTGAGAGAAAGCAGGAGCAGCCATGTTCTACCAAAACATTCAGTGTGTCTACTGGGATGTATTTAATAGTTAAGAATTTTAAGTCCCTATGCAGTAATTTATGTTTCCTATATTAAGTGCTTTCCTTCAGTGCTCACCTATTAACTTTCCTACCCAAACCCAATTTCTTTTTTCCTTCATGTTTTAATTCATCACGTGCTTATTAAAATGAAGCTCCATGATTAATTTGACAGTACCCTGATGGGGAGTGAGGATTGTGACACGAATCTGTGTGTCTTCCCCAGAGTCGGCACCAAGACAATGTTTGGGATAGCCATAATGTTGCACCAGCAGTTTACTGTTCTCCACCAGCAATAAGGTCGAATTAAGAATGCACTCCTTTACAATGAGAGAGACTGATGTTAGGAGTTCAGTCCATGGAGAAGGCATCAGTGGAAACACCATCCTGACATACACATCTCCACGTCTTGAGTCACAAATTCTGACCAAACATGTTGTAATGCCCAGGCACTTTCTGTTAATTGAGATTAATCTACATAAGCATACCAGCAAAAACACAAATTCTTTCTGTTGAGATTCGATGAGTTGCTGCCTCAGCTGGTTTCATCCTCTAAGTCAACATACTGTACTCACAGCCCATCCAGAACTGTTGGTGTGGTGGGGTTGGCCATACTCCACCCTCCTGAGCCATGGCACGTGCTGATCTACCAAAGCTATTTGAGTATTTGTAAGCATTGTAAAGAGTTTTGAACGGGGCAGTGGCAGTACTAAGTGCTGTTGTCCTAATGAAGATATGAGATATGGTTTGAGGATGTTTCCTTATTTTTTTTTTCAATTCTCATTCTGCAGTGCCTCTCCCTGTCATCCTGTGGTCCATGAAGCAGATTTGTTTGTGACTTATGTACAGTAATGTGCTTACAGGGAACACAGAAGTTTTAAGCAGCTTTCCTCAATGGCCTTTGATTCATTGAAATCTGCCCTTGGAAGCATGGCAGTAGTGGCTAATCTGATCCATCCCTCTTCCTGGTGCCATATATTCTTCTTTTCATATTCCTCAATATTCCGTCTGGTAGATATGCAAAGAGGAAAGCAGTAAAAGCCAATTTGTATGACTATGAGTTCAGCACCTCTATGCCAAAACAGCGAAAAACTAACATTCAACAATTCTGCTTTGCAAGCCGTTGTTATTTGGATAACATTTCAAGCAAGCAGCAGAAATACGGAGCAGCCTCAGGGCAGGGAGATTTTGCAGCAACGGTTTCTTGCCTGCAACTGGAAGCCACTTGAAAACAAAAGTGGGTTTGAAGCTGGAGGCCTGGAGAATCAATAGATGATTGTTTGCATGTGAGGTCCACAAAGTGCCACTGCAGCTGAGGGTCAGTTGGCCTTACAGTTACAAACTGCATTTTTCAGAGGCCTGCATCATGCCTGCTTCTATTTGCAGACAGCAACTAACATGCCACACAAGTGGTCTGTGAAGTTTTGTTTTTCCTTAAGGCAAAATATATGTGATGAGGGAAATAAAAAATAACAGAGATCTGGTATTGCATTTTGAGACCCTTACTTTTATTTTTAAACTGCAGTAATTGAAGTCCTGCTTAGCCTTGATAAATATGTATCTGTATCTGTGGCCAAATAATTGATGTCGTGCCTGGAGATTTAGCTTCACAACTCTTCCTCCATTTAATGAAAACCTTTCTACTGAATATACATGCATCAAGCTGGCAATGCAGATGTTTATTTTATTTTATTCATTTAAGGTCTAATCCAAAGCATGCTGAGGTCCATAGAAATCTAGTCCTTGCTTTAGTGGACAATGGACCATGACATCATGGAAAAATCTACTTATCAAACACATTCCAGAAGTCAGATGGGCCAATATTTAGACGAGGTTTCCGTACCTACCTTAAGTTCCTCCCCATCAACACAAATAGAAACTTCTTTCCTGTGGTTTGGTTTTTGGGGTGTTTTTTTTCTTTCTTTCTTTTTTTTTTTTTTTTCTTTCTTTTTTTTAGGTTAATATTATTCTTCCAAAACAAAACTGACTAGGTGAATGTTCTAATGTTGAAAACCATGCAACAGCTCAGACACTCTAAGTGCCCTATTATTTAATCAGCAAAGCTGAAGAAGAAATAGGTAGATACAGTCAACAGAGTGGTAGGTACATACTCTTTGATGTCAACAGAGCACCTATGTGCCTGGTACTTGGTACAGGAAGGGTAATTGTCTTCCTTTTCCTTCTGCTCTACATCTTTATTTAGGATAGCTGAGGATCAAGTCATTAAAATAATTTTTACTGCCTGTTATTTCAAACTGAAAGACATCAGATTTAGGTTGAATATAAGTATTTTACAGTGAGAGTGATGAGCCATTTGCACAGGTTGCCCAGATATGTGATTGATGCCCAGGAGATGTTCAAGGCCAGGCTAGACCAGGCTCTGAGCAATCTGATCTAGCTATGGATGTCCCAGTGCATTGCAGGAGAGTTGGACTAGATGACCTTCAGAGGTCCATTTCATCTATGATTCTATGATTCTGTGATTTCCACTACCTAGAACATAAGTATACCAGGTATGCTTAAGGCTGAAGGTTTACAGATCTTCCTCTGTGGATCAGATCTCTCATTTATTCCCTCACTCACATGCTACAATCTCATATGATAGCATCCCACTACGACTGGGAATGCTCCCCTGTGACTAACAGAATGGACCTTCAATTACACCTTATATCTTCAGATTCATTAATTAGAAAAGGAAAAATTATTTGGGGAATTAAACTAATTGTATTTATCTTTGTTTAGTGGAAGACTTAGGAGTGCTAGGTTAATCATTGGACTTGATAATCTTAGAGGTCATTTCTGACACAATAATTATGATTCTATTTCAAATAACTATACAGGTACTCTTGGTATAATACAAAAAAGCTACCTGTAAGTATGTTGAATGCCTCCTGTCTATAACTCGAGAAAAAGCCATCTTGTATCTCTTCTATCCTTAGAGCATCATGGTTTCTCATAGCTACTGCAAGCTTTCCCACTGTGCCTAAATACGTCAAACAGGCAGAGATACCTGCGAAAAAGCACTGCTCTGTAAGCCCTTTGGTGGCACAAGAAGCATGAATATCAAGGTTGTCTCTTCCTGTACCATGCCTGCATTTCTCTCCCTGCTGCTCTGTCTGCCTTACCTGCTTGGATTTTATTCATTTGAAGAATTTCCTCTGTCAAAGTCACATTGTCATATTTCCCAGATCTGCTTTCTTTCTTTGTGCTGCTTCTCCTTCAACTAACTGACTTCAGCAAGTCTCTGAAAAGGGCAGTCAAATTTGATGGCATGCAGATGAATCACGTATAGTAGGACTGAGAAAAGCTAGAGCTGTACAAAAGTAATACTAAAGCTATTATTGTCTTCCTACCCGATGCAAAAGGAGCAAACACTCTCAGTGTGCTTTCATTTAATAAGCACTGTTTCTTTGGAACAAGCAATTTATTATTATTATTACTTTTTTTTTTTTTTCTTTTTTCTTTTTTCTTTTTTCTTTTTTTACTTTTCTATTGCTATATATTTTTGCCAGCCCTGTAGCTAAGAACTGTTCTGCACCTATTACAGATAGGGGAAGCTGAGGCAAGACAAACAGTTGCCAGAGTAACTGTATAGTTTTAGACAAATTTCATTTCTTATCCACTGTGATGCCAAAGTCCCTCATTAGTTGCTCCTGAGGATTTCACCAGATATCGCAGCTATTGGTATCCTCAAAAGTCAGGCTGCTTATTTTGTTTCCTAATATCAGAAGAGGGTGATGTCTGATTTCATTCTGTCTGATTTCTCAAGATGCTTTAGAAGAAGTGGAATACTGCACCCAGTATTGTGTTAGCCTCTTTGAGCCCCAACCAAAGCTGGATGGAAGCAATACCTTTAATAATTTGGGTCATTAGTGATGCTGATGACTGAATAAGAAAATGTAATTAAGGGAAAACAAGGACTGAAAGCTAAGATCTGATATTCCCCCACTTCTTCACAGACTTTTCTCTTAATCCCAACAATTCCTCTGAGTCCATTGTATCCTGCAAACATATGTTTTCCCTCTCACCTTGCTCATAGTGGGGCTACACAAAGCTGCTGGGGATCTCCCCTATACCTTCCACAACTCCTGCATCCACCCAGCAAAGAAACAGGGCTTCTCCCTGCACAGCATCATTTCAAGAGGAGCTACACCCATCTCAGGGAAGAGGATGGACTGAGGTGCATAGAATACCTTGTAGAAATAATGAAACATTTCTTATTAGCAATACCTCTCTTCCTTCACTTCCCAATGTCCAAAAAAAATAAAATAAAATAAAATAAAATAAAAAATCAGTAATTAGGTTTGCTAATTATAAGCTGATTACAGTTTGCAGAACCAGATATGGGAAAACCAGTTATCAGTGTACCGTTTGTGATAGAAAGTTTTCCCTGGAGAGCAGCAGGATCCTGCTCTGCCAGCATTTTAATTTTGCAGAATCTAACCCTTCAGGGCTGTGTGCTAAAATGTGCTGAAGTAAAGCAGTATCAAGGGTGCTGAGGACCTGTCTGGAGGTGTTCAGCACCTGGTAAGATCAAGCTGCAAGTCATGCTTCTCCTTTCCGAATAAAAATTGCTTTTGGAGTGGGAAAAAAAATAAAATAAAATCCCTCCCCAAAATATGTTATCTTTGAAAAACCAATCTGCCTGTGCAAGACAGGCTGTAATTGAATCCCAGCTGAATGCAGCTGCAATTGGGGTGAGGTGCCAGCGTCATGAACAGCATCTGGAAAACCACAGAGAACCGCAGAGCGGAGTTGCATAAGCAAAGAGGCTGTTTAAAATATATGCGTGGGTGTGTGTTCATGGGTGTAAATAAAATAGGGAAAACTAAACCGAGGATCTGAGGCCAGAATAGAAGCAATGGACAAAATGGTGGCTGAGCCCTCAGCCTCCCAAAACCTCTGAATCAACAAGCATCCTGCAGCTCTCCACGATGACGACCCTCCTGCATCTTTGTTCTTCGTCATAGCTGGCTTCCAAGTGTGAGCCCAAGATTGTTTACTTCTTCTCGCCATCTCTCTAAGGGATATGATTCACACGTTTTCAGATTTATTTGAGCAAAATGCAATAAATATGCTGCTTCAATTTTAACTGCTGGAATGTAGCCAGGGTTTTTAATGAATCTGGCCTGTGCGATTGAAGTGGTCCAGGATCGCAAAAGCTCTGGGCACTGTTAGATTATACACACAGACATACACACACACATATCTCCCCCCACCTCCCATTCCCTTGGGGCTCTCTGAGTCACACACGACTGCAGGTTTTTCAGATTTGGCTCTGGTTAAAATTAGCAAAAGCCTTTATTATTCAAGAAGAGGAAGGATTCCTATCACAGCCGCCGAGAACTGCCATATTTTTCTTGGATTTGCTGCACCGACCTATTATAATTTGGCTTTATCTGTTATTCTTTGTTTCCCTAAAAAACAGTAACAAGGCTTGGTCCTGTCAACACTGAATTTTAATTAACTGCTCATGAAGATCACTGCATTAATCTGTAGCTGGACCGTTGTTTTTTGATACAACTGGCATCTCTAAGGTTCCACTCCTTTATAGAAATGTTTCATAATAAAGTACAGTCAGAACTCTGCTGATTGAGGCAACAGTTTTGCAAGCTTGAAAAAAAGATTTCAAGCAGCTGTAAACATCTTCTTTCAGTTATGAGAGCGGATAGCAAAGGACTTCAGCACCAAAATCTAGGGGCATGTAACTCAAGTGTGTCTATATGAAACCAAGCACTAGTTTCATTCAGTTCACAAACTACTTGCATTTCAGGGGAAAACAAAAACCAGAAAATGAGTTGTGATATGGTAAATATGGTCCATGAAAACTCAGCAGGAAGGTTTTGGCCAGGTCCCAGGGAGACAATGGACCAAAATCGGCACAACCCATGAGAAGAAGCCCACTTTAGTCAAAAAAAAGTACTACTTCTGTACATCTGCAGAGTCTGATGGGTCCAAATGTACATGAAGGTGTTTTGAAGGGCCACGTGGAAAAATCAGAGGATGTCATTTCTCCTGTGCCTCCATCTGCAGATAATTGGTTGAGCACTAAAATTCGCAAGGAAAATTTTGTTTTAGAAAGATGATAAAGAGAACAAACAAAAGACAGGAAATTAAAATTTATGTAAACATAGTGGTTCCCAGAGCAACCATAAATGAGCCACACTGCACATATAGACTGAGGCATAAAAGTTAATACCATGTGCAGCAATACCACACTACGTATGTACCCCTGGGACAACGTTACATTTGCTATGGGACCCATCCGTATGAATGGTTTGACTTTTACATTTTTAAAGTCTCAAACATAACATTGCACTAATACCAGCTGGGAATAGGACATTTAGTGTTTATTCGTTTGTTTGCTTAAAAGAGAAAGGACCATATGAACAGAATGAGCCAGGAGTCATAATTTACTCCCATTGCACACTGGAGACAAAAGTTGCAGGCTTTGGTCTCTGAAGTTTTCTGAACGGTTTTGTCAGGGATATATTTCTGTACACGGATTTAACATTCACAAAGAGAGATGGCAGGAATGGAGAACAGCTCTCCCGTTGAGATAGGGCAGCATGTGTTCCAGCAATGAATTATAATACAATGTTAAGTACAAGGTTTTTCCCTAAGTAAATGTGGAAGTGCAGAAGGGATTGACTTAGCCATGTAAGTCATCTCATTTCATCTCTGAAATACCTAAACTCCTTGGAAAGGTGCCTATAGTTTGCTCTTCTGTTTTTTGGAAGTAGTTATCCTGAGTTTGATTCTCTGCTGCCGTATGCAGTTGTTGACATCAGTAACATGGGTGTAAAATGTCACCAGATCATAAGGCAGCCAGCATTCACCTTGCATTTGTATTCATGACTATACAAGGAAGAGGGCAGCAGCGGGTCAGGCCCACTGAGATCCACAGAGATTACTTTGTCGATGTGGGTTGTTTATATTCTGATGGGGTGTTTTATAATCGACTCTTAAAACTGTGCCACAGCCTATTTGTTCTGGTTTCATGGCAGAGCAGATTGGAACATGAGAACAGTTGTGGTTTTCCAGGGTTTGATTTTATTTTGTTCCATTTTGTTGTAGGAATGGCATTACATCTCCTCTTAAAATTTTACTCAAAAGATCCTAAAGTTTCCAAAATGTAAAGAGCTTGCCAGTAGATATGGTTTAAGATCAGGCCTGGCAAGCATTCCCTGCGTTGTCAAGTGTGCTCACCCACAAATTCTGGCAGCTAGCTTAGTGCTGGATCTTTCCCAAATAACATGACAGAGTCCACGTTTGGGAGCAAGTCCCCCTCATCTGTCTCACAGCAGCCCCAGCCTCTTGCAACAGCTTCTGCTTTGTAGAACCACGGCCCACATGCACTCGATATAAGCCCCAACACAGGGCAAACCCTCCCTTTCTTTTACTGTTCTGTGTTGATTTTAGCTGGCTGCTGGAGTCCCACCCAGCTGATTTCTCATTCCCATTCTTCAACAGAGGGATCTAAGACACCTCGTTTCTCCAGCCCTCATGCCTCTAAGAACATGCACTTCTTGCACCCATCCTTCTAATAGATCTGAGGTGATGGCTGTGGTAGGAAACTGGGTTGGAGACCAAGGGAGGGAAGTCTTATCTTTCACTGAGCCACTGTGTCATGGTGAAGAGGTATTTTGCCTGCAATTCATATGGCTGTATGTCTGCACAAGCCAATCTAAGTACCTCCAGTGGCAATTAACATCTCCCAAATATACTTCTGGTCCAAGTAGGATGAGTTTGTTCTTTGTAAATGTCTACACCTCTTTCTTAACATCACTCTACAATATCTTACCTTGAATTTCAGTGTGACTCTCAAACATTGGTGTAGGGAACCTACTTTGGCAGGGGGGTTGCACTCAATCTCTAGAGGTCCCTTCCAACCCCTACAGTTCTGTGATTCTGTGATTCTGTGATTTTGTGGGTTTGTATTTCCCATTCCGTTTTATGATTCTTTCCTTTGTTTATCAGTGTGGCCTGTTTCTCACTTTTTATATGTACTCTTACAGTGGGACTCCAGATGTCAATGAAGCCAAGTGCTTCATCTAATTAATAATAATAACAAGAGAGAGTGATATACTCTTCATGCGAAAATTTAATTTTTTTTCTAATTTCTGCTCAGCTGAAGCAGCTCATTTCTCTTGAAACGCAATTGAAATGTCATTAGTATTTTCATTAGTGTGATGGCTGATGATACAAGGCCGGCAAGTAGATATGGGGCCTAGGCTGATAAATTTTCATGACGTTTTTGTAAGACTGTGCTAAACACTTCAGAAGTCACATGCCAAGTGGTTTCAAACCATTTAAAAAAACAGAAGTCTTTTGTTGTAACTCTTGAAATGAGAAACAGCCACACAGCTAAACAGGAATAGCACAGCAATCCCCAGAAATACCCAGCACTTGCTAAACAGCTAAACATTTTTTTTCTCTTTATTGAAACAGTTAGTCTTCATCAATGATGATATTTTAATGACGAGACTTTGACATTTTGCAGATATTTTTTTTTCCCATCTCTGAGGATTCACATTTCCAGACAGGATGGATTTCATGTTTATGGGGAGAAGAGAAATTCCTGTGGAGAAGGCCAGTGTAAGACCTAATCATGACTTAGGTTCCCTTTAGAGGGATTTTTGAAAGGCTGAAATGTATATAAGTGATATATGTGCGTAAGCTATCTTGACTTCCAGAGCCTTTTTCCATCACTAAATGAACAATGAAGAATAGATAAACAAGAGAGAGGAAATGTTGAACTCGGTTAGTTGTCTAATAAGTCTGAGACATTTTGCCCTCTTTGCTTTGAGTTATCTCAAAGACACAGATGAAATGAATTGTATATTTGCGATGGCTTGTGCTTATATCTGCTGGATAGGCTATGTTTATTTCATTGATTCCTTCTGTTCGTGCTAGCAATTACAGAGTTATGTCCTGTGAGTCCATTCAGTTTTGAATTTCAGGGATTTTAGGCATATTTTTAATTCTCATTTTACTAGGAGAATGGAAAAAAAATAATTGTGCTCCCCTCTTTGCCATATTAAGCAAACAGCCTTTGTCGTAGGACAGAAAAAGAAGTCTCTTTTTTCCTTCCTGGGTAACAAATCCATCCTAAAGAAGTATGGGAAGTTTCCATGTTTTATAGTATACTTTATATACTTATTGCCTTGCACTGCAACCATTTTCTTCCCATTCAGGAAAGAGCTGACAGGGCATGTTTTTGTTGTTCCTTTGTTGGTGACAAGGGGATATTTACAATGATGAGATATTTCCCTACCCACAAGAGACTTTGGGACAAGCAAAGATGAAGGCTCAGGGTTCGATTCATTCGCTAACATGTAGTTGTCAGCTGTCATTTGAGAAGCCTAGGATATTCTGCCTGGCCTCCAGCTGCTCTTGCAGAAGGGCAGAGGTCTTGCATGAAGTCCTTTATCATAGCTGCCAGCCACCCTTGGAGGTTTCAAATACCTCAGGGCATTTCAAACGCAACCAGGTGCCTATATAGAGCTTACACTCCTGACCCAGGGGTGTACTATCCATATTTTAGCCTCTCTATTTGAGCATGAGGAATTTAAACCTGCCAGTTTGACATTTGACCATCGAGCTTCTGGAGGGATGGATTCTCTTACCAGCAGAAGATAGCTACTTGAGTTAGATTTCTCTATTTTCGTTACAGTTGGTGAAAGTTTTGCCAGTGTATCCTGCAGAGTAATTTGTCTTGGAATAAAGAAAACCCCTGCTTTTTCTGTTGAATCACCCACTCCACTTTTTTTTAATATTAATTTGATCCCTGTTGCCTGTAATACGAGCTTAGGTGCATAGTTCTCATGTAGAAACTGGGCTGTTGCCACCTAAAGTTAGATGAAGTGAACCACTTCTATTCTTATAACATCTTAAGGAGGGCACAGGTAAAAATCTGAAGATTTAGTCTTCTAGACAAAACTCACAATATTGAATGGGGTCGAGATGTTTTACTGGCAGCTGTTCCAGTAGGAGAAAAGCTTTTCTCAAAATTGCTCAAAATTTGAAAGAAAATCTCCTTAGATTTCTTCCTTCAGGGATTATTGTTTTCCTGAAGAACTTGCATGGTTGTATGTTATAAACAATTGTCTGAATCCAGAACCTATAATTAGATCAATCCTTACAGAGATATGAACATTATAAACTTAAAAAAAAAAAAATTTCAAGCACAAAGGTTGGAGATACTACTCTTGACAGATTCCAAAAGTTCACTGTTCTTTTTTTCTGTAGTTTGATGGACTGATCAAAATCTCAGTGGGAGTCAGAATTTCAGCAAATTCTGCCACTGTTAAATATATCCATTTTGTTAATAAAATTCTACTGCTACAGCAAAGCAATTTTAATTAAAGGAAAGTTCTGCTTTCATCTTTTCTCTGTCATGATGCTATGCCAGAACTTTCTAGATTCTTATATTCCCTCTCTGATATATCTTACTGTATTTGGTCTGTGTAGCAAGTATATATGGTTATGTGGAAAGAAGTTCATTGGAGAAGGACATAGGACATCCTTTTAGATATTACTAAACAAGAAAACTAAAGATAAGCTTGCCCTAAAGTTATACAGAAAAGCACTCTGGAAATTTGGATTGATATTGACATAGATATGCAGCATTCAAGCTGATAACGTAATTCCAAATGTCAGTGTTTAAGAGCATTTCCCAGTATGCCCTTTATTCCCTGTTTCATTCCACTTTGCACTCTTCACCTCTTTAACCTCTTCTTCATCAGTCAGATCCCTTCCTGTGTATGTGCTCCATGAAGGCATTCTCCACCTTTATTACACATGGTCTCTTTGCCATCCTTCTTACACTGCTAAGGGAAACATTCTGCAGCAAGAATTTTAATGAGAATCACTCTCAGTGAAGTATTTCCTATCAGAATTTTAATTGGGAAAAAAAAAAAAGTCAGATCCAAATGCTTTATGCTAAGGTTTGTATCAGAGCAACAGTTATCACAGAAGTTTTTGATAGGTTATAAGAGAGATCATTTTCAGAATGCCATTAGAATAGAGCAACAATTAAAGTACAACATACTACAGTGCTAACTAACTATTAAAATTTCGTTGCTAAGGTTAATTGGTAATAACACTTATGATATTACCTATACATCTATTTAAATAGACTTCAGTTTTCATATTCCAGTCAATTACTGTGGTTTTGTGAATAAATGCCCTGTATCTGTTGATCCGAAATGTAGAGAAGGAGAGGAACTATATATGCACTCCCAGTGTGTATTATTTTTCATTTCCAGTGCTGATAAAGCAAGCACTCATTTTAATGATAAATCAGCATTAACGTGGGATAAATGGACTCGGATATTAAAACAAAGTCAGCACAGGATCTTCTAAAAATAAAAACTCCTCCATTATGGTCTCCTAGATTGTAGGGCATACCGGGAATTCCATTAAGAGCTGAGATTTTATTTCCACTGTATGTTGTACTCTGAGTATTTCTCATTGTATGAACTGGAGCATAGCTTGTTATACATAAAGAAAAGAAATGAAATACCCAGGCTGCTCAGCAGGGAGGATTTTAACTGGAAAGTCAGCAGTCTTGGATGTTCTTATCAGCTCTGTGACTGAATTCACGGAAAGGATTTCAGCTAATTTTTATCCCACCTGTTCCCAACTGCCTACCACTGTGACACAGCTGCCTTTGATTGTGGCTGCAGTGACTAGAAAGGTGTGAACCCCTCTGAAGAGAAGGTCAGATATTTCAGGACTAAGCCAGATGGTGGAGATGCCTACCTGGTTCTTTGGTATTCCTTTTGTGCAATGGGTTCCAGTAACATCTCTGGTATAGCTTACCTTTCTAACACAGATGCCTCCACCTATCTACTGAAATCACTGTAGTACAAATACGACATTTTAGTTACAAAAGAAAAAGCATCAGCTAAGTTTTTTTGAATAATACAGATGCACTTTTACCTGATGCACATGCAGAGAGCACCTAAGCCATGTAATTTCTGGTGGAATATTGTGTTCTATTTTCTCAGTGGAGGTATCTTAGTCAAACTTGTTCAGCAAGATTTTTGCTAATAATTTTGCTTATTTCTCTTAGCTTTCACAACCTTTTCTACACTGCTTGTGCATGAAAAATGACTCCATCATTACACCAGTTCCATCCTGGTTCCTCATTCATCCTCCCCCACTATCAAGTTGACTTTTCTGCCCATGTTTCATGCCAGCACTCTCCTACCAAAGCTGTCACTGTCCCATTTAATCTGTGATAAATACAAACTGCTCCCAACTCCATTTGCCTAGGGGATATCAGCTCTATCTGCCACATTTAAAAATGATCATCCCTGTTGTTAAGAAAAACAACAACTCCAAACACCACCCTTGACTTTTCTCATTACTTACAGACTGAAATTTCCCCATCTGTCTTTCCTCAGCTGTGTTCTCGAAAAGAAATCCTAGCTCCTGTTTCCTTCCTCTTGAGTGAGCATATCATCATCCACTGACAGTTCATTTCAGCGTGACTACTCATCTCTAAGCTGGTTCTTGCTCGCAGCTACATATATGTATTTTTTTATTATTTCTGCCCTTCAGAATACCTAATGGCTTTTAATGCCTTAAAAAAGAGCCCTTTAGCTCACTCTTCCAGCCTATCCTCCTATGCTCCCTCAAACACTTATTTTCGTTTCTCATCTTTCAAAGCTTTTAATGTTTGTCCTTCCCCCTCTGCAAGAGAAATTAGTTCGTCATCACTGTGTGTTAAATGATTCATTCGCTGAAATATTTCACGGCAAATTTAGTTTTTTCAGCACCATCAGTTTCTGTCTGTCTCTCTTTATTCTGTCTGTCTCCAGCAACTGTAAACCGTATCTTTCTGCTCAGTGAAAGTTCCAGGCACTAGGCAGGACAAACCCTTGACTCTGAACCCATTAACAAGTCCCTATAGCTTAAATCTATGTTCACAAGGCCTGGGATATTGGAGCCTTTGACTCTGAATTAGCCTTTTGAACCCTTGGGTTTTTCTCTCATTAAATTTATTGATTGCTGTCACCCGCCAAAAGCTCACATAGTCTTCTACTTTGATCCAAGTTCTGCTGGAAATCCTTGTGTTCTTCAGTTCCTGGCATGACACACTTTGATGGTTTCTTCCGTAGTATTTTCAGACCCCAGTTCCACCCTGCCGGAAGGTAAGGGGGCTGGAGGGGACTGAGCACAACCCTGTACTGTTCTAGCATCTGAAGTGTTTCCATCAACTCCATTAAATCAGTTTTCATCTTTCAGTCCTTGAAGGACTGAACTTCTCTGCACACATCATTTTGATTCCCATGGCCAAAGATGCACATCTGTTATTCCTCAGTCTCCTGTTTCATGTCTCCTCTATGTTCATGTTGGCAATATGCAGAGGAGGGTGTAAGGGAATGAGATGGAGGATTCCATGGGAAAAGCAACACCAAAACAAAACCAAAATGCTAGGCTTAAGACTCCAACTCCTAGAAAGCCTAATAATATAAAATACAAGTTGGAAGCAGTTGGAAGACTGTCGTTTTAAATCAAATGACAGCTTATCATTCTCTTAGCTGGAAGGGCAAGGGGGGCAGGAGATTCATCTGGATGATGAGCAAAATAACGTTTTCTTATTCTTTCCTCCTTGGATTTAGTTCTTGCATGGAGCATGACAAAAGCTAGATGATATTCAAACATTACATGCCTTTACATAGCTCAGTGCAGTCCTGGGATCCACCTTCCTAAGAGGAAAGATAAGTTGAATCCTCTACAGACAACCCCATGTCTGTATATAGCAATAGCATTTGCTCTGCTTGCAAAAAATGCCTTCTGAGGCCTCAGGTATGCAACAATTGCCACTATATTTCCTGTCAGGAAACACAATTATCTTCAGGACAGTGAAGAGGACTTGAATTTCGTGAACTCAGGCACAGAGATTCACCCAAGTAGAAAGGAATGGCAAGATGCATTTAACCTCATTAGTTTCAGTAGGGCTGACTTTGTGCAATCCATCAGTGTACAGATACATTAGGGGAACTAAACTATTTCCACATCTCATTTACATAATGGATGGGATGTGAAATGAGTCCTATGGAAGAGAAGCACCCTGGAGGCACAAAAGTTTATCACAATATGTAAGAGTTCTTTTAGATCATTGCATTAAATTTCCACTAACAAGATAACAAATTAATTGTCTGTATTACTGTACTAACCCAAAGCGGATAAAGTGTACGATTCCAGCAGAAGGCAGCTGTTTAAGACAGCTTGGTGGCTATGGGAGAAGGCAGAAGAGATTAGTATGTCTCCCAGCATTTACGTTCCATGATGCCAGCCCTCCTCTTGCCCCTTTAAGAAATCTGGCTCTTCTCTAATCTGATGTTGGACTTGAGCTTTATTAGTGAAGTGAGGGAGAATGAGTAAATCAACTGTATCAGACAAGCCTCAGGACATCTGGAAATTGATCATTCTGCAGAAATAAGCACTCTCTGTTTATTAGCTGGGAGTTCATCACTATCACTTCTCTTCATCCAATTCCTAAGAGATTTCAAAGCTATCATCATAGCATTAGCTCTTCTGACTGTGCTACTGCAGATAAAGATCAGAAGATCTATCTAATGATGGCTTTTTCATTCTCCCTCTCTCTTTCTCTAAAGATACCCTGATATATATATATTAAAAAAAAAAAAAAAAAAAAAAAGAAGAAAGAAAAAAAAGTAAGAAAGTAGCTAGAATGAAATAAAGCAGTCTCCATGTTTTAAATTTTTCCTGTTGGCAATGACAGTAATTTTTTTTTATTATTCTACAGGAACTTGGTTTTATTCAGGGGGATATATCCTGTAGAGCAGAAAATCCTTCATTGGAGAGGTGAAATTTGAGGTTTCTAATGCAGTAGTGGAAAAAGAAGGAAGATAAAAAGACCTGAAGCCATAAAGCAGCACTGTACGTTGAAAGTACAGTTATTTTAAAATGATAATGCACGTCAAATAGAATCCAGGGAAATGAATTCCATAAGCTAGAAAGGTAATAATATTACTTTAAGAAGAATAATTACTTTCCTTAACTACATTTATCACATAGTAATTCAGTTCTCCCTTCTGGAATGTGACGCAATGCCAAACTTTTGACTGATTTATTTAAAATTAGCCTTTAAAAAGATACACTCAGATACAAGGCTTCTTCTGGTTCTTTATTCAAAACATAATAGCTATCAAAATGCAAATACTGTCTTAAATGCAAATACTAACTTAATGTTTAAATGTGCTTTCCTGTGCAACTGCTCTATGTAGCCTCATTGTGCAGAGAGTGGGAGAAAAATTGTAAGAGTTTTCTGATAACAACAGTGGGATGCATAAACATGTTAAGTACAGCCATGGATTTCCAAAATCTGTGGGGAATGTGAGATCCAACTCAAGGCACTTACTAAAGACAAATCTTTCCCAACAGAAACTTCTCAGTAATCAATTGTATCACCTTTTTCTCTCTTCTTCCAATGGCAAAATGGTACTGATCAGTTTTGAACTGGCATTTAGAGTTCCAGCCTGGCTGCATGCTGTACTAGCTTCTGCACACAAATAAAAGAAGAAAAGGTGGACGTTGTCCAACAACTTTCCCATACAGATACAAGATGAGAAAAAACAGATGAATGCAATAAGCAGAGTGAACAGTAAAACAAGGAGAGTTAATTAATCCATTTGTACAGAACCTAGCACTGTGGAGGTAGACCACAAAACTTGCAGTGTAAGTACTTAATAACAACAATAATTATGACTAGGCCTTTAAAATTAATGTATTAATTATCAGCCAGAACTCATAAGTTGCTTAGCCAGTACCAGGGGACCCATAAATCTTTAAATGAAGGGCCCATTTTACATCAGTATTGTTTTGCCTCATGCACAGCCTTTCTGTCAGTCTGTCTCGAACTAGAAGAGTGCTACTCATGGTTCACCCTTTTATTAATGATCATCATGATTATTTATTTATAATCATGCCATTATTGTGTTAGGTTCTTGATAATCTCCTTTGTGTACATCTACCTCTGTTTTTGAAGCTATCTTTTGCCTTTGCTCTTTCTCATTTAACAAGTAGTGATTGATTTTCTCCCTGCTCTGCTGCCCATTGTTCAAGTGAAAATGTGCGTTCACTGTTCTCTGTGATATCAGCAGGACTCAGATAACTTAAGACACGAGTCTTTCATGGGGTGAAGTAGTCTCTAAATTGGAGGCAATAAACAAAGATCAACTGGAAAGTGGTAAAAAAGGGTCTGAAACAGGTCACCTGTACACATCATCTTTCTCTCTGTCTGGAGCAGAAAAAAAAAAAAGATGAAATAGCACTTGAGTCGTGGTAGAGCATGAATTTTAATATGCCCCCTTTCACTGTGTTATGAACTATTTATTTTTACTTTATTCAAATATGTGCTGAACTAGGGTGATCTCTTATTTCACATTTCCTAAATAGAGAATCCCAAATGAATAACAGTAGTCAAATGAAGGGTGGTGATTCCACACCAATGGGTCAGTTTGATTGAAAGGTAAACATCCTAGTACAGCAGTGTGAATCAGCGTTGTGAGAAAATAGCTGCAACTCCATAGCTGTCCAGAGGTGCCTCCAATTCTCAGTTATCATTTTGGTATCTGGGACAGGAACCCAATGATTCTTCCTTATTGTGTGTTTCAAATCCATAAGTTATTCCTGTTCCTCAATTCAGAGGCAAAATTCAGTAAGGTGAGTGATACAGGCTCAAGAAACCAACTGTATAAAACAAAAGACAGATGGCCAAACCCATGATTCACCAGTGATGAGCTGCAATTGGGCCACATAGACTTTGAAGTAATTCATTACATTTGTACCTCTTCTTCAGGGGGAGGATTTTTTTCTCAATGATTTGTATGACCTTGCTAAACCCAAGTAGGTGGTAATTGAGCAGCAACTACTTCTTCAAAAGAAACAGAATAAAAATATTGAAAATATTGACTCACTCCAAAGGCAGTAAGCAGCACTTTGGTCTTTGACCTTTAAGCATCCTAAGGTAGTCAATAACCTGGCTGTTAGATGCTGTGCCTGCCACTGATTTTGATTTGGGAGTAGTTTAACCTTGAACCAAGATCCAAGTAACCACGGCAACAGGAAGTCAGCCTCTCCATCCAAGGAGTGGGAATCCATAAATCAAGGTCCCTAATGCAAACACTGTGTGCAGGTAGAGATTTGAGAGGATAAGTGGTTTGTGAGGGATTACCTTTGAAAAATGAATGACTGTCCCTTGATATGTTGAAGCACAGCTTCACAGAGACCTTTTTTTATCAATAGAGGTTAACAGGTTACAGCTGCATGTTTTCATACAGCTCTTTATATAGGCCATTCAGTTTAATT